>NW_005054379.1:3151494-3153260 GCF_000277835.1 Geospiza fortis | reverse complement strand
GAGTTTTCCGTTATCAGGTAAAATCCATAAAAGGACACTTAATTTTTTCTAAAGGTTGTAACAGTGGACAAAAGCTATAAAGAATATAGCCCACCTGATGGATAAAAGTTTTCCCAATACCAGAGGATATGTGGGTGGAAGAAGTGAGTAGACATCAAGGAACTTTTCCCATTAAAATAAATTATTCTCTTAAGTTACAAACAACTAAAATTACAATATGCAGCAAATATACCATAGTTCACTGTGTCACCAACATTTTTCGGCATTCAGATAAGGGATAAAGATTAAATTACTTTTATTTTCAATTGCAGTTTTGTTGCCAAATACAAAATATTTAACTATGAAGGCAGACATTATTCTCCTCCTGTTGTTGGCCGATTAGTTCTTATAATATTAAACAGAACTTCATGATATCCCTCCATATCACAAGTCCAGCTAGAGGAGATAAATGCCTGATAAAATATCTCTGAGAACAGTTATAAATTACTCACTTCAAAAGAATAATAATGCAGCTATGCAAAGCTGACTAAATCCTCAATATATTTCGTATAACTTACTTAGAAATGTGCAGCAATTTACAGCCAATAATCTTCAGTATTAAGCTGCTGTTTCCCAAATTTTTGCACAGAAACTTACCTCTGAAATACAAATGTTTACTTAGTTTTTAATGGTGACAATTTTTTTCACTAGATCTGTCTCCATTATTTTCTCTGGTTTTTATAGCTTAAAAGTAATTCTCTTTTCAAGAGCTTTCTTTGTCCTTCTTCCTGTATTTTATTTCTCTCTTTGAAAACACAAGCTTCATCAAGACCCACTTGATGAAGGAGCAGAACTCAGCCATTTCCTCTTGGCACAGATGTTCCAAAATTTGAGAGCTCAAGTACGAAGGAATAAGCTGGTACTAAGCTGACCCTCTGGCACATTGTATAAATGTATGAATAAGTGAAAAGCAATGTATCTTGCTTTGGTTTTCAGTAAATAACTGAAGGCAGGGGGTGGGAAACATTGCATAGCAGGAATTCAGGCATTTTATAACTCTATGATTCACGTGCTGTTGTGGGAGGAAAAACCAAACAAACACAAAACAAAACCAAAACAAAACAAAACCAAACAACCCTCTTTGGATAACTTTGAACAGCAGTGGTCTCTACATTTGCTTCTTATGCTGTGCTGAAAATATCCTTCAAATTAAAAAATATTATTACACTGGCTTTTATTATAAGTTTGCCTCCATTGAGTATCTAATGACCATGATATCTGTAAAAACTTCACAAAAATGCTTTTTTTTCTTCTTTAGGCCAGCAACTAATTGAAAATATCTGAAGAAATGTAATTTTTTTTCTCTCATTAAATTTGGTCTAAATAGTAAAAATATTCTATTGAATTTTTCTCTGACACACAATAGTTCATCATCAGGCAGATACAATGTCATGGCCTTGTGAAGGGCCAGGCATAAGCAGGATTTGCCCTGAATATATCGACTTTTGGGACAGGAAAGGTGTAACTAGAAGAAAGGGTCCCACACCAGACTAATATTTCTTCCCTGGTGTTAGATGTAGGGGAAGGCTTATGTGGTGTTTGCTGCACGTAGGGAGGTACTGTAAGAGGAGAGCATAGCTAGGTAGGAGTCATACAAAGCAGTACAGACAAACAGGCACAAAATCCCTGGTTGGAGCTGAGGCCTCAGGGACTGGACTTCAGTTGTGATGCCCCTTTATGGAGTTAATGTATGCAAATTTATAGTTGAACTCTCTGAAGTTCAGCAG
>NW_005054379.1:3139256-3151484 GCF_000277835.1 Geospiza fortis | reverse complement strand
AGAGGAAAATCAGTTTTGCTTTGATATTTAAACCCAAACAACAGCTGCAACCAGATCCTGTTGCACAGAACTAATTCAAATTACCAGATGGAAAAAAATTTCAGTGACCATGGGGAATCTGTATATTCCCTGTTCACATCCATATTTTGTGACTATGTCGGCCTTTTCATGACCTGGGAACATGGTGAAGTTTTGGAAGGGCCATGTGCTGAATTTGGCCTTTTATGATAATGACTTCTACTGACAAGCATCCTACTTCTCTTCTTTGATTCCTTCCAAAGACAGTGAAGAGGTTCAAAGCCTTACATTAGTGAATTTAGGAGACTGGTCTGCATACATTTTAAACTGTCATTGCTTATCCATAAGCGGATGGACTTTGGTGGGTCATAACCTGATCACCATTGGAATAGAATGTGGTTCTCATCATCTGTTGGCATTGATGCCTAGAGCTAAACAGGGTAGGATGTGTATGGACAAAAAAGCATCCTCTTCAGAAATGTAAGCTCATCACAGTCCTAAAGATATTAAGCAAAGAATTTGAATTGATTAAAAACTTTTTTCTTTCTGAATTGTGTCTTAGTGTCTATTTCTCTAGGCAATATCTATTGTTTATAATTTTATATACTAGTTTTAAAAAGATAAGTTGCAGCAGACCAACAACACAAAAATGAGATTTATTATGCCATACTTAGAATCAGTAGAAAGTTGTTAAACTGATGTTGCAACTGTATGGAATAAAAACAAAAGAAACTCTATCAGAATAATAGCAATTCATTTACAGCTTCAGTTGTTCTCACCTGTTTTTATATTAAAGAAATAAAATACTATTTCAAAGGTCATTTTTCTATATTTCAATGCAGCCAGGCTGATGAGGAAGGACAAACACTTGAAAAATGAAGTTGCACAAGGTGCTTGAAGATAGAAATTGCTTCTTATAGTGTTTAATGATGCTTTTCAAAACCACTTCCTCTGGTAACCTAATCACATAAATCATAGTAAAAGGTTAAAGACAAAGTTCAATTGCACCAAATTATATCTGATAGTTTCCCTGACATGGATTACTTTCCATTAAAGAGTGAAGTCATTCCACTAAATAATCATACTCTTTGCATGGCCTCAGGAATGAAAGCTGGTACTTTGTCACACACTTGTATGGATGGATTTCTTGGCTGCTTAAAACTTCACTACATGGGAAAATAAGAACAAATCATATAGTTGCAGTGTTCTGGAAAATAATCACTTAACTCATTACTTACTCCATGCAATGAAAATGTTACATGTGATTATGATTTCTGCAGAAACTCCTTGAAACTCACTTGATTTACAACAGGGGAAATCAAAGCACAGAATTACAATGTAGAGTATGGAGATGGGAGATGTTCCACTTCCAGACCTATGCAGAGCCCCAAAGTAGGTAGAAAGAGATTTGAACAACATCTTCAATTAGTGTTTTAGCATGTAACTGACAATTTGGAGTGCTGAAAAGCAGACACTTTGGTAAAATTCCATGTATTTAAAAAGATTTTAAAGTATTAGGTTTAGACTAGTGCAAGTGCAGGGAACAGCAGAAGAGAGGTAAAAATTCCTGAGACATATTTGGTTGATTAACTTGGATCATTTTTTTAAAGTTGAGTCTCTCTCATTTTGTCTTTAGAACTAAAATATTAACCAGTCTTTTATGCTAGTAAGAGTCAGGATTTAATTCACTAGCTGCACCGAAGAAGTGTCAAAACCAGCATGCCTCTTGATAAGGTGACAAGTTCCGTTCTCTGCTCAACATTTTCCAGTAGAACTACAACAAGGCAATTTAATGAATCACAAGTCTTCTTTTTATTTAATGCAGGTGTGCTCATCAAGAACTTGATCTTCAAGGTCTCTCTGTTTCTTTTCTCCTTTTTTCTGCTTGGCATCTTCAACATCCTTCTCAAGCATTTTTGACTGAATTCATGTACATCTTTTAAGTAAAAATTAGTCAACACTCTCTGGAAGCAGTTGTGCTATTGTGTCTGGCTGGGGAGATAACTTTGCATGTATTGTTAGCTGCCTACAGGTAGACCCACCTTCTAACATACCCCTTAGTACTGCCAGAGGTCCACATAATTTTCCAAGTGGGATTTCCCAGACCCTTTGGCATAACTTCTCTAAGACCTTATTTTGGCCATAGACATATTACTTCAAGAGCCAAGAGATGAACTCTAGTATAAGAGAGCATGTTGGAAGTGCTAGCAGCACCATCATGAAGCTGGTTTCCATGGACGGGTTTCCAGCAGCATTTTCCAAACTGCACACATAAGACATGTTTCCTTGGTTGTGCTAAAGCACACTTGACACAACCTTAGCCTACCTGAAAAAGGGAAACTTATGACTCAAGCAGATGCCTGCAAGTTTAGCCAATAAGTCATGAGTAAGTATTTACTCTGTAAGTAAATTAGAGGCTCCCTAATTAATTAAGCTCCCTAATTTAAAGTGGGCCTCCCCACAAGTGTTTAACTTGGGGTGCAATCTTAAAACCAGAAAACTACTTTCTTAGTGTTTATTTGTGGAAAAATTTATCCAGCTGCAGTCAGGAGTAACAAGTTGAATACAGGCTCTTTTCCCAACATTTCTCTACATATTAACTGAATGAAAATATTTTACCTTCTTTTCAGTTTAGCTGAGCAGGCTCCAGAACACCTAACTAGATTTTCTGGCACAGAATAGAGAAAAAAATGGTCAAGATTTGTTTAGAGAACACAGTCAGCTGATTGCTGTTAAAATTAAACTTAGGGCCAACATCAATTAAGGCAGAACAAAAGATTTTTCCAGTCCTGCTAGCCAATAATCTTGGATCTCCCAAACTAAACAGTTGCAAATCTCTACAAAAAATACCATGGCCACATGCATTGAATCTTAACCCTATTAAAATAATATGGACCTGTGAACATTTCAGTGAGACCTGAATTTCTCTGTTGAGTTCAGGTATTTTAAGATTATATTTGATTCTGGAATTTCCCATACTCACAGTCATTCAGCTGCAGCTAAGCAGAGTAAGCATCACTTTTAAGAGAGTGACCTTTTCCTCCCTGGTTGATGAGGCGGGTTTTCTCGGTGCTAGCCTTCAACAGAAGGTCACTCTGATCAGGTTGACAACTGGTACTGTAAAACAAGTAATAACACAGAAAGCTGTAAATATTCCATTTGGTCCAACTACAGCTGTCTTCACATAAGGGTTACAATCCTGATTTTTCCTCCCACTACTTTCTGCAAAAATGTTGAAAGTATCAGCTCATATTGAGCAGTCAAGCTTCCATGCAAATATTATACATCTAATATATTTGCACAACTCTTGCAGACGAACCTGCACTTACATTTTTCAGAGACATTTACACTCATTATGCTCCAGTATCATTAGATTCTGAAAATACCATGTTGAAGGTAATGAAGAGAACTCTGCCAAGAACACCATGTCAGGATAATGAAGTAGCATGGTTTTCAAACTGGTGTTTGCTCCCATTACTTGGCTTTGAAAGTAATTACAGAGAGAGCACAATGGAGACTGCAACTTCCAGGCCCTCTGACAGGAAGCACACTTTCACTTCAGGTTTGAAACTGACTAAAGCCAACTAGGCAGACATCAATCTTCCACACCATGTGCATTCCTGTGGTTATCAGTGAAAAGCTTCTCATTGCATTCAGACCCCTCTTTTGGAACCAAAAGCTTTTAGGTTTCTGGAACATTAGAGGAGCAAATAGACCTCGAAATTTGGCTAAACACCATCTTTTACAAAAAGCCTCTACCTCTAATTCCTCTATCCCTAATTCAAAGTGAATCAAGGAGATAGTGACAAGCACAATATGCACTCTGCACACTTCTCTTAAAACAGTTATAAGGTCAAGAAGAGACAAAATAAATTAAGAAAATTCAGAAAAGATTATTCAGAAGGACATTAATGGTAGATAGCAAGCTACCTACACTCTGTACTATTTTATGCTGCCTGTTTTTTTTTTCCCCCATATAATAAAAGTGTGGCTAAGGCAGTACCTTAAAGATAAGGGAAGTTAAAATTTCTGGCTCTGACATAGGAACACTTTTGACTGCAATTCCTTCTACTTCATTTTCATGTGAGTAAATTACTTGGAATGTTTAGAAATACTTCACAGCCTCAAAAGAACTGCATGTAGGTCTCCAAGATTCAAAATTGTTGTGCACTCGTGCTAAATACATGTGGTCACTCAAATACTTCAATCATGCAAGAGGAGAATGTGCACCTTCCATCTGCACACCTCTACTCCTGTATCATCAGGTCCTGCATTCTAATCTTCCAATGTACACTGAATTTCAGCCTTTTCAGTGGCATCATGAGCCTGTGGAGCAGGAGATTTTGCTTTAAATGGGTCATGTTCCATTCAGAATGAAAGGAAAGGCACCTCTCTGCTCATCTCTCTGTTAAGTTCTTGTTTATCAGTTTTTCCTGAGGAGGTAATTCTCCAAACTTTAACGGCATTGGCAGCAGAATATAATTTTTGACTCTTGGTTCATTTCTATGTTGCCACTGTGGTGTGGGGGATGAACACTTCCAGGTTTCTGTATGACAGGCAGAGAGCCCAGAAGTGATCATTCCACATGTAAGATCTCTTCTGTACATGTAATATTCTGCCCTGGTTTATGCATTATGACATATCCCATAAAGACCCAGGGTTCTTTGGCTTCATCTGAGCATATTGCAGTCTCAAAGGGATTTACAATTGTGCACTGATACCAAACAGTCATATATTTGGACATTTAGTAGGTCCAGTGGTGGGACTAAAAGGAGCCTATTGCTTTCAAACCATAGTTGGATTGGTCTTTACAATGTGTGTCTAAAACTGTGATGTATTCAGAATGCAAAAACACAAGAGTAGCAAAAGTAGTTTACAAAATCTGGCACAAGAGGAAAAAGGCCTTCTTGGGAGGACTGCTTGTAGGTATAGCTGCTTGAGTATAATACTTTTAAGTTCTGCTAAACCCCATTTTATAATCCAGTGAGAATTTTTGTACTACATCCTTTTTGATGCTGTCTTATCTTTGCATGGCATGCAATCCCTTCCCCAAAGAATTTTCACTTTTTCTTCTAAGTCATCATAACACCTAACACAATTAATAGATGTTCACTAAGCTGGCAAGATATTATTTGTTTTAACACTAAGTGACAATTGGCTGCTAGCTTTAATACAAGCTGAGCCTCAAAACAAAGTGCATCTCTGTGTGTTACTTCAGTTCTTCACTGATGTATAGCAGCACAGAGTCAGCTTGCAAACACTGGGCCCATTTATACCACCTCAGGAAATAAGGCTTAAGACAATGTTTTATACTTCTCCCAGTGCTGTCTGACTTGGCAGTTCAGCATGTTGTGTAAGATTTTTACCCCTATATCTCCGTTGTGGTTACATCTGAAACATTTTTTTATCTGTTACACATTTTTTTATCTGTCAGCTCTAACTCTCATGTTACAATACAGCTCAGAGGATATCCTCTGTGATGCAGGGGAGCAGGAAAAGATCTTTGCATCTTGTAAATCACCACAACAGTTCTTCATACATCACTATTACATTGAGAAAATACTCATCTTTAACTCTGTTTGACCATATTGAAGACAAAGGCCACTTAGCACTAGTTTGAGGCACCTGATAGATGAAAGGATTGGCCCCTACAGGTTCCACCTTTCTGCAGGGCTCAAGGACAGTGTATGTCAGTAAGTGCGGTGAGACATGAATCAAACTTCAAAAAACCTGATCTCATCTAGAACAGGAAATTTTTTCTTTCATATCTCCACTTCAAAATGAAACAAACTTAAAAAAAAAAATCTGCAGTCCAGTGAAAAGAACTCTAAATAAAGTCAATTTGAAGTATAACACTGTAACACCTGAAGCATATGGGGATAAAGTAGGTCAAAACATAAACAAAATAACACAGCTTGGTTCCATACTATCCAGAATATTTCAACAAAATGTTTTCTGTTTAGAGATAAACTGTTGCTAGTATTTGAGTAGGTGTAACAATAAGTATGAACATAATTTTTTAATCATTGTGTGCTACTTCAGAAACTAACTTTTTCTACACTATTGAGGGTAATAATATTGTTAGTATCTGTTTTTCTTTTTCCCAAATGTTACATTCTGCTACCTTTTAAAAAGAATGAAATAAAATTTATGAGACAACTCTGTAAGTTTTAGGTATATAGGTTCACACTAGACTACAAAGAGGAATGTCCTGCCGCATTGGTGCCATTAGTTTAGGAGATGAGAGCTTAGGTGAATGAGACCCACATATAATAAACACATTAAGGCAGAATTTATTAATTAAAAATGAGGTCTGGTTTCATTCACTTCTGGTGTGAGTTGAACAACCCATGGCATTTCTTTAACAGGAAAAAATATTCCTTTCCTCTTCAAGTACAAGAAAAAAGTACATGCCATATTCTTACATAAGCATAAATCAGAACAGCTTCACTAGTATCTGATAGAGTGTAACTATGTATAACTAAGAGTACTATGCACCAAAACATAGAACAACCTTGCATGATCATAGAGTTTCCACTTGCAGTATCAAAAATGTCAAGTAGTATTTTTGCTATGGAAGACATAACTAATTTTCAACTTGAAGTATTAGAAAATATCTCCTCCAGACTATTTCTTATAAAGGAAGGGACCAATTCGCAAATTTGTACATTTATGGAATCAATGTGTGGCTCAAAGAGTTTTACTGATACTTTCTAAACAAAAGTACAAAAATAAAACCAGAGCAAAAATATTATTGACTGTATCTTCTAACCCAATTAAATTAGCTCTGTGACTTAATTGAGGAAAATTCACCTCCACAAATTCTGCATCCTGAATCCTAGAGAAGCTTTCTACTTTTGGTATGATCTCTGCAGCTTAAACTTATCTTTAGTTCTAAACACAACTTCTTTAAAGTCTCTTTTATTCCGTGGGAAAATGGATTCATTACTAAACCTGCTTACCACATACTTTCTTTATTTATAACAGCATATTGCTCCCTACCTGCCTTCTCTAGTAATATTCAGTTTAAGTGTAAACAGATATACCAGATATTGCAATGAGATACCTACATTAAATGGAATGTTATGTTTTTCTGGCTTTGGTAAAATATATTTCAGAAACAAATGTAAGAGACTTTTCTGATTGCCTTCCCATTCCCACAATGGGATTGCCCTAGAGCAGGACAGCAGCTCCTAATACTTCAGTCATTCTATCACTCTTCAATTGAAAAAAATCTACCAACATTTGCAGACTGTTGCAAAAAATCCAGGGTCAGGGCCCATTAACGTAATCCCGCTACCTGATGTACCAATATCATCTATACTAGGTAAAATATTTTGTATATATGCACATTTGTAGGAAAGTAGACAGGCAGAAGTATAGATACATTGAAAGATGGATAAATAAATATATATATATGTATATATATTCCTCCAGCACTTCTATTTTTCAACAAATCAGCTGCGACTCTTCTGCATTTAACAGTTTAATGCATCTTGTAGATGCATTTCTTATGTAGAGGAAACATAAATGAAAATTAATAGTTTATTATGCCCAGTAGAAAAAGCACCTCAGATTATATACCTCATCTAAGTCACTACTCCAAGCAGAGTGAAACTTTAATGTTCAAATCTGAACAACACTTTGGTGAGGGAATGTGAGCTTTTCCGTTTGGTCTCTCACAACCTGTGCCCTCCAAATAGTCCTTCAGTAAAACACCATTACCTTAGAGGTTTTCAGAAGCAAATGTTTCAAGAGACTGCTTCATAATTTGTAATATTCAAGACATCATTTTCTATTATCATTCAGTCAGGCTGACCACATCTTTCCTGCCTTGTCTCTTTTAGTTTGCTAGAAGAGCTGCCACTGCTGAGGGAGAGGTTAAATATAGACATCCACTGGACAAGGAAATGAAGATTTCTTGAAATTGAACTGATTTTTGCATTTTTTGAGTCTCTTTTCTCTTTTCCTCTTCCCTTCCCTTCCCTTCCCTTCCCTTCCCTTCCCTTCCCTTCCCGGAACTTCCCTTCCCGGAACTTCCCGGAACTTCCCTTCCCGGAACTTCCCTTCCCTTCCCGGAACTTCCCTTCCCTTCCCTTCCCTTCCCTTCCCGGAACTTCCCTTCCCTTCCCGGAACTTCCGTTTCAGTACTCCCAAATCTAAAAGCACAAGTTCAACTTCATCTCAACTCAGTACTGTTAGCATGATCCTGAGCAGAATTCATAAATCTACCCATAATTTACCAAAGTCTTTCACAGTTGTCTTCTCAGCCAGTTCCCATGGCCTATACTTTTAAAAAATGTTTCTGTTACCTGGAAATTGGGGATACAAATAATGGATAAGCAGGATGAGAGTGACTGTGTTTCATGATTGAACTCCCAAGAAGCTTTATGGCAGGCATCACCAGCACCATCCTGTTTCACCACAGCTGAAATAAAGCACTGACATATGGGACTGCTTACCCTCACTTTAATTAGAAACAACTTAAAATCAGAAAAATTTTGCAAAACAAGGGGACCGCACCTTGCTGAAATACAGGGTATGGCTCTTGAGAGAAATCGCAATGAACCCAAATCTCCCAAAGGGGTAAGAAAAGGAGAAGAAGCACAAATGGTTTATGCTGCTTCCTAAGACTATATCACAAGTCTATTACAGAGTTTATTCTTAGGGCATGTATTCTTCCATGGCACTTTGTTAAACCAACAACAGTCTCCTTGGAATTAGTCACTTGGCAATATATGGAATAAGAATGCAACCTCCAGCTTATTTGGCTGTTACATTGCCAAAGGGGAAAAAAAACCCAACAAAGTTAATGAAAAGTTAAAATAAATATGTGGTTGAATACGTAGGATGTTCATTCAGCACCACATGATTTTCCCATGGCAAGGAATGATAGGAAGTACTGAAAGAAGTGAAAGAAGGGAGAAGACTTTTACAGTTACACCAGAAACAAGGAGAATTACCTTGTAATCCAACTAATTCATGGTGATGGTAAGGTTATTGCTTGTTCAGCATCTGTGTTTCATTTTTTGCATAGTGGTCCTGGTGACCTTTGTGAGGCATGCTGTAAAAAATTACAGACAACACAACAGAAACAGACCTTACAACACAGAAAAAGGTGTTAGACTGGTTGTTTGTACAGGGGCAATATCCCTATGGATGAAGCACAGTCGTGTGTTTTGTGCCTGACAGATTCAGAAGAAAGAAGAAAAACCAAAAAAAATATTTTCAAATACACCTTCTGTTTATCATACCTTATTTTAAATTCAGTAGTGTTGAAAATTGAACTTAAAAACAAAAGAAAATTACAGAGGTGCCCATTGTGTCCCTTCAACCAAAATGTGTTGAAAACAAACCTTGGGGTTGAATTCTCAAAAGAATGAAACATGTCCACTATTCCTACAATTAAAACCAGAACAGAAGTGCTAAAAATGAGCACTTAAACTTCCTTTTTAAATAGCTGGATGATTTGACAGATGCATCACATCATTCATGTTTGCTTAAACCACTCAGAGTGAAAGCTAAAATTAGCTTTAACTTTAGGCTCTCCCTGAAATCTCCAGATGAAATAAATATAAGCTTTTTGCATCTAGTTAAAAATAGATTCTGCTTTGAACATGTTCATTAAAGCTAATTATTTGCATAAGTGTTTAATCTCTATTTATCAGGGAAATTTCAGGGACAAGTATATATATATGTATATCCCTTTTTGGAATTATTATTTTTCTATTCAGAAATTATTAAACTTTAAACTTCATTTTCTTCAACTGTTACTGCAGGTCTCCAAGATTAACTAAAGTATCTACCCCCTCTAAACATTTTTGCTAAGTGTTGAGAGGAAGAGGTTGAAGAAGGTAAATACGCACAGGCAATATGAAAGTCAAAATAAATATCTTCACAATTTCTATAAATTATGTGAATGGGGTTTTTTTCCCCCACTTGCACATACTTTTCCCCTGTGACATCACAATATACATCTTGAATTAGTGATACAAATATACTCAGGAACTTCTAAATTTTAAAATTTCCTGATGCTTAATTCACAACAGAAAATTTTTTTAAATTTAGGTTTATAGTTCTGAAACATGGGGTTTGGACTTGGCTCAGCATTCTTTTTTCAAGAAAAATTAATGAATTATTTTAGAATTTGATTCCAATTTCACTAGAACAGAAATTCGGGTAGAGGGCTTTGACTTCAACCTATGTGTTTCCTCTTTCCACATCTTACTCGGCACTATATCATCCCCAGGGTTTGCAGGTTTTTAAACCAAGTGCTAATTTATATTATTCTTTGCTCCATGCTTGGCTGTGCCTATCAGCCTATTATGACGTTAATAGGGTCTCAGTATCTGTCATTGCTAATTTTAAGCAGGAAGAAGCACATGACAAGCCATAACATTGATGCATTTGAGAATATGTTAATTGTGTCTTTCTCCTTATGTAGCCTACTTAACTACTTGCCAATACTACTTTACTAAATACAAGTAATGAGAGATTACTCCTATATTTTAAAAATTATATCTGAATGCCTTTGAAATGTCAGATGTTTTCTACCAATTGAAAAATAGTTTTCATGAGGATTCCTGTAGAGAGATCACCAATCAGAGATAAAAGTTAATGTACAACTGGTGCACGCTACTGACTGCTTTTCAACCTCAAATACTAATGAAAGCTATCTGAACTCAGCAGAGTGGTAACTAGCTTTCTTTCAGCAACAGCAGTTCTCAGCATGGGCATAGAGCAGCTGCCAACAGTTCAATCACACTTTTGTGGCAAAATATCTGCGATAGCTGTAAAATGGCATGGTAGCAAAGGAGTATATTTTTCTCTCCAGCACATCTGGGTAACACTAATACTAACACTGACATGCCTGTGCAATGATGACTATATTCCACTCAGACTGCAAAAGGATGTGTTTACTGTGTGTCAGTGTGTACAAGGAAGCATAACAAATATTAGTGGTGATTTACTGCATAATTTTCCACTTTCTGTATGAAAACCTGTAATCCTGGAGGGTCCTACTCCATTTTAGCCTTTGGGAGGACACCTGATGTGGGGGTATTGGATATGTAGGGAGCAATAACTCTTTTAACATTTAGATGTCAAGTTTCCCATTTTGGTATTTCATTAATGGGCTGCAATATCTTATGGGCTGACTGAGATCTTATCTACACAAATGTTTTAAAATCCTCTTCCCTTTCAAGAGATGAAGCAAGATGGGAACCTTTCAAGCAATAAGTCAGGAAATATCTCCCTGACAGCAAATGTGAGCAAGAGAGAGGCAAAGAAAAGTGTGGGGGGAAAGAAGTGGGGAGAGTGCATGCATGTGCAAAAGCTGGTAATTCTCACTGCTGCTATGCTCTTTAAATAAGTGGCAAGCATTTTATGGGATATAACTCTTTTGTCTGTATTCCTTGCCATGTTACTGTATCTCACTCTTCTTTGAGACTGGAAAGGATTACTTATCCAAGGGGTGCATAAAAATTTCACTCCTTAGACCACCAAACCGCATTCATTTTGCATGTATTCATGTAGATGCTACTCTAGATCACAAGCTGAAGAAGAAGAAAAAAGAAGGAAAAAGAAAGAAGCAACCAAGATAGAGATGGAAAAGGAGGATGTGGGTTGCAAATGTCAAGAGAGCAGGAACTGTGTTTGTTCAAGTTTTTCTCAAAGGAAAACAATATCCCAGACCTAGAAATTCTCTGTCTTAAGCATTTAGACTCAGATTTTCAATGAAACCTTTGCATGATCTGGCACTCAAATCCTCTAAAGTTGCATATAAGATACTAGATTCTTTGTGTCTGAAATAAGTCTAGAGTTCAACATTATATTTAGCAGAAAACAGAGGGAAGAAATGCATCTGTATAAATACTACGTTCCATGCAGAGATATACATCTTCACAGCAATGCTATGGAGGAAGAAAAGAATTCCTAAAAAAAGCGTAATTGACCATTCTACCTGTGATTTTAGATTAGCAGCAATCTGAGGAGACAGTTTGATTTGAGGCCATGACAGACCTGATAAATTTACTGTTGCTGGACAGCAGAATGTTCAGAGGCATGCCGAAGCCCAACCAGACAGTGCAGGTAACTTATATTTCAAAAGTTGACAGCATCTTTCTGTTGATTGCTAATTTTTGTGCCTTAGCATGGAAAAGAAAGTGTGATAGAGATTCTTATACAGATGAACTGTAATTGAGTGTAAGT
>NW_005054379.1:3138183-3139246 GCF_000277835.1 Geospiza fortis | reverse complement strand
AGATTTTAACCATTCATACTCTATGTGAAATTCAAACAGGATTTTTGTCTGGCTGTGTCATGACACTCAACATCCAACACCAGATGAAGGATGAGGCTCGTATCAGATGGTGCAAGAAGGTCTCTCATGTTCCAGGTCTTTGGAAACCTGTGCCTAGATTCCTTCACCACTGGAGACTTTCTTCCATGAGTGGTCCTGCTGGACCCCTAAATCAAGTTTAAATCCAGAGCTAAAGCTAGCCCCAAGTTGTGTGTCAAAAGCAAACACGTACTTAATGTTTTCAGATGTTTTCAATGTTTGCTTATCCTGTAAAGGATAAGCAAAAGAGAAAATCACAGAACCACAGAATCACAGAATTCACTAGGTTGGAAAACACCTTGGAGATCCTCAAGTCCAACCTATGGTTAAACACCAGTTTGCCAGACAGACCATGGCACTGAGTGCCACATCCAGTCTTTTCCTAAACACATCCAGGGACGGTGACTCTACCACTACCCTAGGCAGCCTATTGCTGTGCCCAACGACTCTTTCTGTAAATAACTTTTTCCTAATACCTAGCTTAAACTTCTCCTGGTGCATTTTAAGACTGTGTCCTCTCATCTTGTCACTGGTTGCCCGAGAGAAAAGGCCAACCCCCACCTGGCTACAACTCCAACCTCCTTTCAGGCAGCTGTAGAGAATGATAAGGTCTCCCCTGAACCTTCTCTTCTCCAAGCTGAACAACCCCAAATCCCTCAGCCATTCTTCATAGGGCTTTCGTTCCAGACCTTTCACCAGCCTTGTCACCCTTTTCTGGATGTGTTTGAGCATCTCAGTGTCCTTTCTAAACTGAGGGACTCAGAACTGGACACAGTACTTAGGGTGTGGCCTCACCAGTGCTGAGAACAGGGCAAAAAAATCTTGTGAAAGGGGAGAAATTACCCATACATGCCTTAGAAAAAGAAAAAATGTAGCTGTAGAGTTCAACTCCATTCGATTCCCTTTCCATCCTTTAAACCAAAAACTAGAGTGAATGTTCTGAATTCAGAATGTCCCACTAATTACAACTTTTTTCCAGTGAAAA
>NW_005054379.1:3126041-3138173 GCF_000277835.1 Geospiza fortis | reverse complement strand
AAGAGTTGTGTTTTATTTCACTGCAGCCTGGGCTTCCTACTCTTGATTTTGGTAGGTCCTGTCTAAAGACACTTAGTGTTCTGGTTGTTATTAGTCCATTTTTAAGAAACAGTAACATATTCTTGTACCAAAGAACAAGCTGTGGGCAGTAGAAGTAGTAACTTTATTTTGGGTACCCCAATACTGATTCACCTGTAGTCTAGGCCAGGTGTAATGCAGTCAACAGCACTGACCTGTGGAAGACAAAGTCCTTATTACAGAACACTACAAATTAAAGGAACACGATAAAGATATGAGTACGATGAAACTTGAATCAGAAGCATTAAGGGATGGAAGGCAGAAGAGAACACAGAATATATCTCATCTCTGTGCCATATGTCTAATTAATACAAAGAAAGAACTTATGACAAATCATCCCTCATCTATTTTCCTTGTACACAATGGATGCCTAATATATTTGGTCATTCATCTGCTGCAGTAAGGAAGCAGTACAAGAATACACAGTCCTGACCGCGAATTCACTGACAGGACCATATTGAACGGCCTTCCCCAAACTTAAGAAATCTGTGTTATTTAAAAATAATTCTTCAACAGGTCTATATTTGCATTTCACAAAGTTTAAACATATGACAGAAAGCAATAGCTTTTCTTTGTTTTGCTACTGGTTTGCTGTGGCACTTTGGTCATACCTTCCATGCATTTTTTACCTTTTTTTGTCCATAGTGGAAATAAGTTTGTATGAGATAAATGGAATTTTATGAGTACTAGTTTTTAAACTTTCTGATCACTGTTTCAGTTCTGTTATCCCTTTCTCTCTATCTGATGCTGTAAGTGTGCACCAGCAGCCAAGGAAGATGGTAGAGCCTCATCCCCACTCCCTATCTGTTCACTCTTCAGGAGGCAGTAGGTACAAAATGCTGCATCCAAAAAGGCAAGGGAATCATAGGGGAAGAATTTTACAGGAAGAGTTATGTTGGGCCTAAGCTCTAAATGAGATTCTAAAATCTTCTTTTTTATACCCTTAATCCAGAAAGCAGGAAACAGTCCTTTTCTAGTTCTGCAGTTACTGGTGAGGATCACGTGGTTTTATTTTTCATGTGCCAGTTAATGGGAGACAAAATGGTGTTCAGACTGCTTCTGATGAAAAAAGGCACAGTGGTATTGGAGAACAGTGAGTTAAAATGAACAGTTAAACTGTATTAATATAAAAAGTACCTCGTCATTAATAGGACAACACCTCCTATATGTCACTCTCCAAGGTGAACATCTCTATCTTTTATTCTAGAGTAGGTGGAGCTTACTATTAAGCATGTACATGGGGAAAGGCACCATTTGTTTTCAGGTTTCACATTCATAAAAAATGCTGATCTCTGCTTGTAGAATCTCTCTCATAGTTACATGCAAAATATCTGAGATGTTACCTCAGGTGTGGTCAAATGGAGAAAACCATAGCTGTGGAATATTCCCTTTCTTCCTCAGATGCTCTATTGTTACATGGTTTTAACCATGCTAAAATATTTTCTGCTCTCTCAGTAAGCACAGAGTTCCATGATGTGAAAGAAAAGGGGAGGGCAGGGGGAAGGTTTGTGCGGCATTTTGTTCAGGGGCAAGCACGTGGCTCCCAATATACTCTGGGGACACAGTCATTCAATTTGTACCATGCAAAGTCCAATCACAAGCTCATGAATCAGAAGTGAATGAGCTCCCCATACCCAAGAGATGAGGCAAGTGGTGTGATTCCTGGAAGTAGCATCATCTGGAATGCAAAATCAGAAAGAAGAAATTCAAGCAGCTCCTCCTCACTGATGTTTGCATTGAAGCAAGCTGTGAAAGAGAGGGAGAGGATGAGGAATAGAGATAGGGGATGGGTGAAGAAGAGGGAGAGGGAGAGGGAGAGGGAGAGAACATGCTCTTAACATTGTTTCTGGGTGCAGCTCCAGCACCTGCACTAAGAGCTAAGACTTGCAATTGACAAATGCACAGAAATAATTATAGGACGGACAATATGCCAGCTCTATAAAGCACCACCTTTACTCTGACATTGCTTGATGTGTATTATTTGTGTTAGTGCCTCTGCAGGATGTCCTAAAGGGCATGAGGGTGCAACAGGGTGCAGTGGAATGCACAAATAAAGACTTCCACAAGCCACTCATCCAGAGATTGCCAGACACAAAAATCTCCTTTCTGTTTCTAGTAGTTCTCCACTATATATAATGGAGCCCAAAGCTCTGGCAGTAGCTGCAGAGTCAGAGGACACAGATTGATGTGTGACTGCATGCACACTGCAGAAGGGTTTGGCTCTATTTACTGCAGCCAGCAGGGCAGCAGGACTCCTTCCTCCACTCCTTTATTTTGTTGTTACTTTCTTGCCCTGGAAAAAAGAGGTAAAACCTAGTGGTTTTCCACTAAAAGAGGCAGAGCATAGGAAGAGTTAAAATAAGAAAGCCTGAATGTTTAATCTGCCAGAAACATATGAGAAGAGCAATCAAATCTGGGATAAGTAGTTCTGAATGAGGTATGCCTGATTGCTTTAGACCATGCTGTTTTCAGCCTTTTAAAATTCAAGTCATTACCAGATGCTGATCTGCTCTAATATTGTGATATTTTATCTGATTACACTTATGTGATTGTGCTATATCTGCTATTTGCCTTCCCATTTTTCCATGTATATTAAATGCAGGTGGTTTTATTATTCAGAGAGCTAGAAAGTGTGGACTGCTCTGAATATAAATGGGGATATTATATCATTACCTTGCTCTGAAAGCAGTCATTCAGTGTGTAAATCATATGCAAGGTACCTAGTGGAGACACAATAAGCCATAATGTCTTGAGAGAGAAAGCAATGAGAAAGGGGTAAGGACATAAAAATTTAGGGCATTGTAAAAGAAGGATAATCTTCATAATCCTATTTAGTTCTTTCAAACCACCATTTGATAATATAACCTTTATATTCAAAACTTTTTTTAAGTTCATTGAGTAGCTCTTGGTGAAATTATTGTCACATGGAACATTATCAATAGTGAGACTGAATAAAAACAACATTGCCAACCAACCAGGCATCTTAGCTGCTTTCAAAAAATGCAGAAGAGGCCCACACATTTCTGCAATTTCTTGGTGGACCCTTCTTCTAAAACATGACTTACTGTGAGTACAGGATTTTGGGGTACCTTGGAAAGATAGTCAGGAATTACTTACAACATATCTGAAAAGCAGACCAGAGTAACAGGGCAATCCGGGTATCCCTTTTTCTTGCAAGCAAGAAAGTTCCCTTGCAAATTCCACTAAATTGAAAGCATGATAAATCCCACTGTGGTGATGCTTAGAAAAGTTACGGGATCATGGAAAGGCTGAGACTAGAGACACCTCTGAAGAACTAGCCTAGCTCCCTTGCTGAGCTAGAGTAGGTTGCTGAAGACAGTGTGCAGCTGCATTTTGGATATCTTCAGGGATGGAGACCCACAACTACTCTGAGAAACCTGTCCCATTTCCCAAAATCCCACACAGGAAAAAAAGTGTTTTCTTACATGTAAATTAATATTCCTGTCTTTCAGTTTGTGCCCATTACATCTTGTCCTGTCACTAGGCACAGTGAATCTGCCTACATCTTCTTTACCTCCCCATGAGGTATTCATACATCTTGATAAGATCAGCCCCAGCCTTCTCTTCTTCAGGCTGAACAGTCCCAGCTCTCTCAGCATGTCCTCTTAGAAGCGGGGCTCCAGATCTCTGATAATCTTTGTGGTGCTTCTCTGAACTTGTTCCAGTGTGTCCATGCTGCTCAGGGTGAGGGAGCCCAGGACCAGGCACTCCAGGTGTGGTCATCTCTAGATGCTGTTCTCTCCTTTGGCTGTTGTAGCACAACCTCTTGTAACCCTGCTCAACTTCCAACAGCTGTGACAGACAGATGAAGGTAATGGCACAACAAACAAGTAAAAAAGTGAAATAGTTAATGCCTCCCCATCCCTGCCCCCATCAGTTCTGCTTGCAACCTTCAGGATGACACTAGGGCTGTCAAGTCCCCCAGAAAGGTTGCTGCACAAAACCACCCAAGCACCCCTGTGTTTACAGGAAGGATTTCAGTGTGACTAGGAGTCCAGAGAGACATGGAGTTGGCCACGTGAACAGTGACTCTGAGTAAATAGGATAACTTTATGTAAATGCTGGTGGGGCAGAGTGTACAGAAGGCAGACAGAGGAAGGCTCTACAATTTACACACATCAGCCATCAACTTTTCTGAAAAATAAAAAGGCAAAAAAAACATATAAGGAGGAGGAGAAAGGGCAGCCAATGCAAAAGCCATGGATGAACAGTTCAGAGACACAGAAGCTCAAGAGGAAAAACTAGCAAATAAAGAAAAACAAACATAGGAGAGAGAAACATAATTATTAAAGGTTGATTTAAGCTTGCAGGGTAAAGCATATCTGCAACAAAAGAAAAGCAAGAGCTAGTGAAATGTGACAGAATTTTAAGTAAAGGTGGCTTGAAATCCAAACTGAGGAAAGCAGAAATGCTCTCCACTCTGTAAAATGCACTTTCAGAAAGCAGAAACCGAGAATACTTTGAAAAGAAAAAAAAATAGGCAGACATAGTCCTCCGAATAGTGGCAAAATTCAGATGGGCAAGTCACTGGCTTAAATACTTCTCTCATGAATCTTCACTGATTTTTTTCTGCCTGGAAAATTTTTAATAACAGCCTATTGACATTGATATATAAATCTGGGCACTAAAGGAGCTAACTGCCAGGCTTGAAGAAAAATGTGTGATTTCGTCACAAATATCACAGAATGTTATATTGATAAAGCCTCTGCTACTGCAGACGTGGGACAGGGAAATCCTTGTTTTGAGTTAGTATTTCCAAAGTCAGCTTTTAGTCCCATTTGTGAAGAAGAGATTAAAGACACTAGCCCAAGGTTAAAAGTGCCGGAAAAAAAAAAAAAGTACTTCAAATTTAAGCAACTATATTTTTAAATGTTACAGAATGTAATTTTCAAGATTTTTGAAATTTTGATATTCACCATGCTTGAGCTCAGTTTCACTCCTTTCTTAAATTTCCTGCACAGAAAAGCTAACTACTTTTCCCTGATAAAAAGGCATCTTGCTAATCACCATCTCATACATACAAATCTGACAGATGATGGGGGGGAGAGGGGGTGGGAAATGGAGAACAAAATATGAGGGAAGTTCAAAAACTTCAAGAACTAACAGTTGAAATGCAGTGTCAGTTCACAGAATAGAGGTTTCTGTAGGTAGAATACTTGCTGAACTGTACTAGGACACTTTTAGAATGTTTTCTTTTCTTCTGTTAGCAGTTCTTTGAAGGAGGAGCACTGGTTTTACCCAGCCTTCAGAAAGCAACTGCTTCAGCTGGCACAGAAGTTCATTCCCATATCTGCTTGGTTGTAGCACCAGACTGAGGATTTAAAGATAAAATATGACCAAATGGAACAGCTTTTTCCTGTTATTTGACTTCTAAGACTGGGAAATAAAGGGAACATGGGACTAGATGAACTGCATTTGGATGTTGATACAGCACTTTCATGTTTTCAGGTTTCAGCATTTTTAAGGAAACTTACTTCAAAACTCACACTCAAATTTGTTTGGACAAAGACAATCTTTTACAGAGTCTGAGTGCCAGAGTTAGGAGTGAAAGGCGGTGGTATAAATTTTCAAAGGTACCCAGATACTCATGGACAAGGAACACAGTCAGTTTTGGTTCTGTTTAAAGTCTTTCTTGTATAGCGTTTTAGAGTGAATAAATATTACATTTCTGAAAGCTCCAAATTATACTTAATGTAGAGGACCTGTAAACACCAATTGAGCCAGAAGGAGGTGAAATCTCTTTTAGGCGATTAGAAAGACAGATTGACAAAATTTACTACAATGCTCCTTATACATATTTCTGCCAAGTAGTGCACTCAAGGTTGGAGGCTTTCCTGAGGTGCAAATGTGCCAGCACAAACACCTTAGAAACCGCAATAGTTAGTGTAATCCTGGGTGCAATGACATCAGACTTATTGGTTAGAGGGAGATGTTTGAAATCTCTGAGTTTCAGATCCCGCTCTAGACAATTTTTCCTCTTGGTATAAAAGAAAATAGGAAGAGGAAGCTGACATTTCTCAGATGACTGTGACAGGCACAGAAGAGTTTGTCAATTCTCATTCACATTCATATGCAATAATTTGCCTTCCCCTAGAGAAAAGTCAACTTATTTGAGAAAATTATATCAGAAGCAAAACAGCTTGAACAGTTTCTTGTCTTTCTCCTGCATTTGTTTATATGCTAATTCCTGTAATAGTTCTGCTAAAAATACAACTTTGTTTTGATTGTTAAAGTGAAAAGAACATCACTACAAACAGAGCCTGCAAAGTTTTTCAGTTCATCCTTCCACCTTACAAAAAGCCCCTCAGGCACAGTGTTGCAAGGCCTGAATGAGCTTTCCATCAAATTATGCACATGTTTTCCAGCTACACATTGTGAATTCTCTAAGTACTGAGTTCCACTGCTGTGGCCAGGAGTGACTCTAGGTTGTATAATAACCATTTTTCTTTGATGAGAAAGCTCAGTCAACTCCTTCAAGAGACCTCTTCAGACTGCTGTGTGAATTTACAAAGAGTTAACCTGGTTAATGCATGTCCAGGTGTGTAATTTTCCAAAGGCCTCAATGACTTCTGAGTAGTGACAAACGTGACTTTGTGGCTTTTATCACTCAGGTGAACCTAGCAAGAAATTACTTCTGGAACTTTATCCATGATGTAGCAACTTGATATGTTACAGAAATGATACATGTAGGAAATGGATTAACAATTCCTGCGCTGAAAAATCTCATTGGAAAAAACAGATGAATGTACAGTTTCATCATGCACATGTGTAGTAGAATCACAAAATCATGAATATGCTGAGTTGGGTGGGACCCATCAGGATCATCAAGTCCAGCTCCTGTTCTGGCACAGGACATCCTGAAGAGTCACAGCATGTGTCTGAGAGCATTGTCTAAATGCTTCTCAATTTATGTCAGCCTTGGTGCTGTGACCACTTCCCTGGGGACCCTGTTCCAGTGCCAATCTTCTTCTAGGGGAAGAACTGTTTCCTAATATCCAACGTAAGCCTCCCCCGACACAACTTCAGGCCATTCTCTTTGGTCCCGTCACTGTCACCACAGAGAAGAAATCAGCATCCTCCCCTTCTCTTCCCCTTATAAAGAAGTTGTAACTACAATGAGTTCTCCCCTCAGTCTCCTCCAGGCTGAACAGACCAAGTGACCTCAGCCTCTCCTCCTACGGCTTCCTCTTCACCATCCCATTGCCCTCCTTTGGACATTCTCTAGCAGCTCAATGTCTTTCTTACGTTGTGGCACCCAGACCTGCCCCCTGCACTCGAGGGGGACAATCCCCTCCCTTGCCTGGCTGTGATGCTGTGCCTGATGCCCCCCAGGATACGGCTGGCCCTCCTGGCTGCCAGGGCACTGCTGACTCATGTTCAGCTTCCCACTGACCGCATCCCTTTCCATCGAGCTGCTCTTCAGCTTCTCATTCCCCAGCCCACACACGCCACCAGAGTTGCCCCATCCCAGGTGTGGAATATGGCACTCACCCTTGTTAAGTTTCAGAGCTTTGCAGAGATGTTAAGACACCATGTCAGTCTTTTGTTTCAGAGGAAATGTCGGTTTAAGGAGTACCAGAAGCTGGGCATTATTCTCCGTGCTGTCCCACAGTTGCAGTGACACAATTGTTCAGTAAATTTCCTTGTAATATCTAATCAATCTATCTAATTCAAACCTAGTCCCACTTTGAAACCATTGTTTCCCCCTCCCTACTTCTACAGCTCCTGATGAAGATTTCACCTCTGTTTTCCTTGTAGGCCACCCAAGGATACTGGAAGGTTGCTATGAGGTCTCCAGACAACTTTCTCTTCTCCAGGCTGAACAGTGTCAACTTCCTCAACCTGTCTTCACAACAGAGGTGTTCTGCTAATGTTTTAGTGTTTCATTGGCTCTTAAAAAATTAAAAGTTAATTGGTGTGACATAAAATTTTTTTATTACTAAAGAAATACATCCTGCTTTGCTCACATCCTACCATCAAAGTACAACAAGCCAACCTTATTCCTGCCCTTACTTAAAAGTTTTTCCATTTACAGATGAAGAATTTAAACTGTCCACAAAATCTCTTGCAATGTCTTGTCTATTATTCCCTCCAACCCCATTACTACACCACAGAGAGACTCATATTAAGCAGTTACTAAAATAAACAATTTGTTGTGTAATTTATGATTCTCCATGACCCTCTTGGCAAAAGGCAGGGATGCAGAGGAGAATCCTATTTACTAAAGATTGTTTAGTTCAGGCATATTCACCAAATGAGTCCACTCAGCTTTCATAAACTATGGCAGTGGGTTTTCATGGAATGAAAACATTTATTTGAGAAAACCCCCCCCAGCCACTAAATTCATCAATACTGGCCATGAGTTGTTTCTGATTTTTCTTTGAATAATTTTTGTGCAGCAAACTCATCCATTCAGTGCCCCATATTGTTTTCCAGTTACTCGTTTCCCAAGGGCAACCTTTGCTACCTTCATCTGCTGATAAAAAGGCTTCTAGTTTATGTACATATGGACAGATGTGCTCACCATATATGAACACATGGGAACCAGAAGTAGTGTGCTTTTATTCCTCTTTAGCCATACAGAAACAGGCCTTTGTAGCAGTCAAAACCTTCACAAGCCAACACTTCTGCTGCATTTCGGAGCCACAAAAAAATCTGGAGACCTGAAATAATAGCATGCCTAAAATTTGACAAAATAAATAACCCCTCAATTTAATTTTGCAGTATGACTAGCATACCAATTCAGGCAGTCTAATAAAGTATTTAGAAATCTGTTCCTGATTCTTTGCAGATGGCCCCTGAAACTTATATCTAAATATAACAGCAGTGTATTCATTAGTAGTGTCAGCAAAATAAATATTTTCAGTAACAAAAATACATTAAATATAAAGGAAATATCGAGTCAGACATCATACTGTATAAACAAGCACAAAACTATTCAGGATTTTTTTTATTTTTATATAATAATCTATAAATGCAAGTAATACATACAGTATGGAAAATTATAGGCCAGTCATTTAGAAATAATTGGTCTTATGTGGAAGAAGAGAATAGGCTACAGAAGGGGACATACAACAAGACTCCAATGAGGAGCATGCATTTCTTAAAAAAAAATGTGCCAGGCTACCGTAAACTCTCTCCCTCAGTTTTTAATTCTTAACTATTAGAAATATAGACTCTTTAATACTTTTAATGTTATTCACTATTTAGGCACTTTGTGATTAGCTTTCTTTCTGCTTGAAACTTTGTACCATCTGGGTACCAAAACATGTTTTGAACACTGTAAAGTAAAATATGTACAGCAGAAGAGCTTTCTATACCAAATTTTGACAAAAATTCTACTATACTCTACCAGTCTTAAGAATTTATGACAGCATATTTTTCTAAAGCTAAATGCATATTGGAATTTTTCAGGTCTGTATTAAGGACAACATTATATTAAAAACACCAAGAAATCTTATTATCAACTTCTTTGGAATTTATAACTTAGGTCACAAATCAAAACAATCTCTGTAAAAAACAATCCTTTTCTTCTTTTCTTTTCCTTTCTTTTCTCCCATAAAACTTCTGTTCAATACCTTTTTCTCCATAGACCACATAGTATGTTAACAATCTCTAGTTGCTGCCAATAAAAGAGTTGTTGGCTATGAACGACAAAATCCTTTCTTTTCTCGGTAGCTGAGAGAAAAATGGGACTCATTAAAACTAGACTGTCCTTCTCACACAGAAAAGGAGGAGAAAAAGAGACATGAAATGGACAGGGTCAGGAAGAATGTCTGGCAGGTAAGAATGCTATTTCTAGTATTTTCCTCTATATAAGCCTTAGGATTACCTCAAGAACTGGCTGTATTTTAAAGATATAAGAAAAATTTCTAGTTATCTAGGAAGGCATAAAGTGTGGTCCAAGAGATCAAAATAGTGCTAGCAAAAACCTTCACGGGGAGATTGAGCCATACCCTAAAACCAGAGAGACAGGAGGAAGCAGGCATGAGAAACAGGTGCAGGGAAAGTAAAAAGATAACTAGTTTGAACACAACTGCAGCGGCACCTGCCCTGAGGAGGTGTACGAGTTCTTTTACTATGCAAACCCCATTTGTATTTACTATAACTGCCCAACACCTCTAGTCTCAGAGGCAAGTCTGAAGGACCATAATTAATATGCCAAAACAAGATTTATAGATTATCAGTTTACCCATAAGAGTGTGTCAATTTTCTCTCATAGGTATGAAAGAGGCACTTCTGTCACCACCAACAGTAGACTGAGAGCAGAGCAAGACACCATGAAGATACAGTGAAAAGGATGCCTGACGATCATTTTGTTGAGAAAATAAAGAATAAGGTGGGAACCTCAAGCCTAACATATAACAGAAGCTAAAAAAGTTTATTCACTCCAATAGTCAGCATGTTTGAGTAGCTTTGTGGACTGGGCTTCAAATTTCTATGCCTTAGCTGACCAGCTCAGTAAAGGACATCTTAGGATTGCCCTGCTCCACAGTGCAGTTCATTCAAATTCTCATTCATTCTAAATATAGAGCTTGAAATCAGGAAGAGTGAGGAAGTTCTCATGATGGGCATACAAAAATAAAACCAAAGAGTTGACAAAAAATGCTGTGGATCACACATCCAGGACAGTTGCAATTCATAAGGTGCGACATTACTGCAGAAGGACGTGCCTGAGTGGAGAAAATTAACAAGAAATTATCAAGGAGTGGAGAACAGAGAGGTACTTTCTAGCCGGCATGTGTGCTAATGCTAATAAAATACTGTTTCTAGTTCTTATGTCCATCACAGAGACCAGGATATGCAGAAGGGTCCAGCATCTCTCCATGCATTGGGGCAGAAGCACTGTTCAGCTGTGTTCCTGTCAGGCAGAGCCCCAGCAGCAATGCCAATGGGGCTTGGGACAGGCCTGAGGAAAAGGACCTGTGTCCTGCTGGGCACAAAGCTGAAAAAGGACAGAACCTGGAGATAAGGGAACATTTTCTCCATAAGAGAAGCCACAGCTGGGCTGTGTGTTTTGGGAGGTGGTGCTGTCTCCCTCCTTGGAGACATGGGATTAATGCCCTGACTCTGTGGCTGAGCCAAGTGGAGGAGGGTGGAGGTGGCTGGCAAGGGTCAGAGCAGAGACCTCCTGAGGATCCTGCTGGCCTTAAATATCTTGTACTGATTCAATGTTCTCAAGTCAAGGAGGGCATCAGAATGTTGAAGAGGATTCCTGGAAGACCTGATTAAGGATTCATTAAGTAACTGGAAAAGGTGCAGTGCAGAGGAAGATTTTTAGGATCTCAATCTTTTTACTGCATTAGAAGCAGGTCAGTGGATGCATTTATCACTGTTGTTAAGCATGACTTAGGGAAGAACAAACCTGATACAGAGGGCTCTTCAGTCTGCCAAAAGTTACAACAGAATCTAATGACTGAGACAGAAGACAGAAGAAAAGCTACAGAAAGAAAAAGCATGGACATTTATAAAATTAACATAATTAAGTCAGGATTTGTGAAAATTCTCTGGTCTCAACAGAATATAAGTAAGCTCAGTTACAGCTGGTATTTGAGCCTTTTATTCTGAGAACCTTGAGCACTGAATAACTTTTTTTTTTTAATAATCAACATGGGTCAGAGGTTTCATTCTAACCAAAAAATTTAGAAAATACATATATCAGCCATTGGGTGAGAAAAGGCACAAATTAAGTCTAGGAAGAGAGCAGAGCTTATGGAGAGAAAGAAACCTAAGTCCAAATGTTGTATTAAACACATTTACAACAGTTCTCATATGTATACAGTAATACATTACACAACAATACTTATACATATATTACACAACAATACATTACAACTTATACATTATAACAGTTACATTACTACAGCATCTATCTCTACTTGTCGAGGCGGTCATAACTCAAAGTAAATACCTCAAATGTCCCAAACCAAATCCCTCAAATGTCCCATAATTATTGCTTGTTGGTGGCTCACCTATTCCCAGGTGTCTTGATTGAGATAATCAGGTCTAGACCTCCTTGTGGCTTCCACCTGC
>NW_005054379.1:3121119-3125855 GCF_000277835.1 Geospiza fortis | reverse complement strand
TCCAGGGGAACTCACCATCTTCTCCTGGGACTCTCCTGGTCCTCGCAGCAGCCTTCTCTGGGACTCTCCTGGTCCTCGCTGCAGCCCTCTCTGGGACTCTCCTGGTCCTCGCTGCAGCCCTCTCTGGGACTCTCCTGGTCCTCACCCTCTCCTGGGGTCCTGGGATTCTTCATCTCCTCCTGCAGTCTTTACACCAGCCATGCAGCTCTTCTTGCATTCTTCATCTGGCTTTTACAGTCTTCCTTCTGCTTCTTGCAGGCTTCTGACTCTTACTCTCACTCCTTGGCTGGCTCCACACTTTTATGGTCCTTGTACTTAATTGCTTACAGGTGTATATGCCACTTGTTCTTAATTGGCCCCAGCTACAACTCATTGGGGAATACTGTGCCTCCTTACCATTCTCCCTACATCCAAAGGAAACAAAAGTATGGAATTGCACAGGTGAAAACTATAAGCTGGCATGATAAAGAAGACTGAAAAAAGAGATACTTGCACTAATTCAGTTCATTCTGGCTTTGTTTTGACAGCTCTCTAGAGTAATCAAAAACTCACATGACCAGCAAATGAGGCATTATGTCTATAACTTTGCAGCACACATGGAGAAGAAAGATTATGTGGAGCAGGAACCATGTTTCTGTGTTGAGAAGGTGGTGTGTCTCTTGTATTGTTACTGGGCAGTACCATTAGGAGTTGTTGTCAAGGCATAACAACAGCATGACCAACGCTGATACACAGGCAGAGCAGTCCTTTATTGTGTTCTGGACTTGAACCAAGGCTGTGTAGGGCCTTACAGTTTCATAACAGCTGGATGGAAAGACAAATCAGAAGGTTAGATAAATGTTAGAGACAAATAACAGCCTGTAGGTGGTTAATATTTATTTCCAACTATAAACACAACAGAAAAGAGTAATAATTAGCTGAAAATGCAGCAAGAATACTTGTAGGCCTAAAACACAGGTGTTTGTGGGAAATGTCATAAGTAATGAGTAATTTCAATATTGTTTGCAGGTCTGGTGCTGAGCTAAAAGCAGAAGCTATAGTCAGAACTTGTTCTAACACCATAGTGACATTAAGAATATATTATAAAGAGTTTTAAGTGTTATCAGATTCACTCTTTTTAAAGGACAAAGAAAATAGCTAGCAAACCTTTTTCTTAGAGTAGGCACGGTTTCTTGTGTAAAAAGTTTGAAGATGCCTTCTGGGATTTAAAACTGCCTTTTGTAACACTTGAGCAGCAAGTAGCAAGATTATTTTATCTAAAAACTCTACTACATTTGAAGTCATGTGCCTTGCCATGCAGATGGTCAGGGTAAGGTTTCTAAGAAAAAGCCATGCCGAAAGAACAAGTTCGGAACTGCCATCTCCTCTATAGGCATACACTTCCAACCACCCCAATTATCTTTGATGAAATGGGTTTGGGATCAGCTGGGTTCTTCAACAACAAAAACCTGAAAGGAATCAAATTTTTAAAATTGCAGAGTATAAGCATAATTTGTCAATGACTGACAAATGCAGTCTGAATTATCAGTGCAAGTTATAATAGCCCATTATTTCCCTTTGGCAGCATCCTTCCAAGGCTACTGTATCACACTGCTGTTGGACTATGTGGTGGAAAGGTCAGAAAAGCTTTTGATTGGAAAAGACCTCTGAGATCATGTAGTCCAACTTTTGACTGATCACCACTTTGTCACCCAGACACCATGGCCAAATCATTTTGTGATCATCTCCAGGGATTGTGATTCCACCACCTCCCTGGGCTGCCCATTCCAATGTTTAACAACCCTTCTGTGAAGAAATTCCTCCTGGTGTCCAGAATTCCTTCTGATGTCCTGATGTCCAGATTCAATACCGACAATCTTTCTTCTGCAAAAGTACAAGAACCTTGCCTCTCATCAGCAATGTTTCTTCCAGAAAACTGCACTGAGTCACTGCAATATGCTTTCTTCATAACTGATTCTGCAGATTTTATTTGTAAGTCAATAAGGAGCCCCAGTTTTGTTTAATTGCTCCATTTTTATTAATATAATTCAATGCATTTTAAAGGCTGCTATGGCTGGAATTAAAAGGAGGTTGTTACACTATTGAACACTTCTCCTTTAGGCTGAAAAAAAGATTCCGTCTAAACCTGATGGCAATGAAAGACAGTGAATGAATCACTGCTTGAGGAAACCAATTTATTTAGTCACTGTGTCATGGTTATTTATTACTTATCAGCACATGCTGTTAGTTCAATTAAATACAAAAACCTGAAGTTCTCTTCCAGCCTTCTCCCCTTCTCAATTTTAAAAACACACAACAACAAACCAGAAAAGAATTACTACAATCTGCAGTGCAAAGGCTGAACCCTATAAGTTTATTGTGCTTCTCTTGTTTTAATTAAACTTTGTTTATTAAATTTCTGCAGCTAAAGTATGGGGATTATTAATCTTATTCAGTAGCAAAAAGTTATTAGTAAAGAGAGGACAAAAGGAAGAAATTAATAGTAAGACAAAGTGTTGATTGCAACATTTTACCAAGAAAAATACAGGGAGCTGCAAAGAGCAAATATTTTCTCATCTGCTTACAAAGGAGAAAGAAATAAGAATTCCTAATTTATGTACATGTGCACGTATGTAATTTAGAACATTAGTAGTAAATGTATCTGCCATTTCAGAATATAATCACAGATATATAAAACCAATCATAATCAGTTCAGTACCACCCTTCCTCTTGCTTTTTGCTTCCTACATGTTCCTTGTTTAAGACATCATGAGAGCAGAAAACAGAATTTTTGTTCTTCATGAGAGGATACTCTGTTTTTTTGCTTAATATTACAATGAACATGAGAAGCTTTTCTTATGAATAATATAACTAAAAAAGGCAAAATAAATAATATTTATATGAAATCTTCTGGTCTGAGGACAAATTGACATTTGGAGATCTGCTTAGTAAGTACCATTGCTGAAGTAACAATAAATTAGAGTTACTGCACCCAAAACCATTTTAGAAGATTAAGGGATAGTCTGAACTGCAATTCCAACTACAGTTACACATGAACAGTGTCAAACACTGCCTACTAATTCCTGACCCTGATTCCAGTTTGCAATAAGCATGTATTATATCCCAACAATTTCAGGGGCTGCCATTCATCACTGGCCCTCACTTTGGGTAAATTCATTCCTTTTGGACAGTTGAAATTTAGTGAAAAATACTGGCAACACTACTTTCCTTCTGCATCAAGTGGAGGTATAATTAGGGGCCCAAGGGCTCCCTGTTCTCACCGTTTTTTTTGTTTGGCTTCCCAATACAAACTTTAGTGTTAATTTAGGTGGCAGTGAAGTATATATTTTTGTTAAAAAACAGTCTGCTGAAAAGTGTTTCAGGCATTCACATTTTTGACATGCAATTATTTTCACGAGACAATAAAAATCTTAGTTAACTTCATTCTCAGTTCTTAGACAGATTTTTTATTAAAAGAAACACATTTTAGAAAAAGTGGAAGAAACAGGATTCACCAGGCTGGACTGTACCCGGCAAAACAGGCAGAAATGCCTGCAGAGCCTCATTATTCATGCTAAGGACACAAGATTCACCAACCAGAAATTTAGTAAAAACATTATCTACCAATCCCTTTACCAGTTTATTTCACCAAAGGAGAGTAATTTACTTATGAAAAGTATTACTATGATAAGATATGTATGGAAGAACTCTCCATGAACAATGAAAACCCAGAAATGTTCTTAATGCTCTCCTGCATATATTTTTTTTAAAACAATATGCAGATTAGTTAGTTTAAAAAGTGAGGAAACTCCACTACTATGTGATCGAATGCTAACATTTGGTAGGAAGAGACATATTTGAATGGTCTAAATTCTGCCTAATCTTGATACCTAACACCTTCTACTAGAGGTTGTAGCTCTTCAGAAGTATACAAACAATGTAAAAAGATAAGGCTCAGCAACTTAAAGGGAATTTATATTGCCTAAATAAGGTCCTACTGTAGTAAGTGCTGCCTATTTTAACTTCCTTGGAACAATATCAACAGCTCTTCAGCATTTCAGTACAAAGATATATTCCATAAGAAACCTGTTTCTTTAAAGTACCATTTTTTACACAGTTTAAAGAAGGGAATATATTAATAGAGTTGTTTAGATCCACTAAGTGTTTAAAAGGTTTAGTAGCAATTGAGGATAGAAAAGATATTACCTGCCTTTACAGGTAGGCAGGAGGTGACTTCAGTTAATTTCCCAATACTGCATCTACTTGTGCTACGTCAATGCCCTGATGAGGACTGGAAAGCAAGTTGAAGACAACAAACAATGCACCTCAGTTTTGTTTGGGATACAGAGCAAATGGCTTCCTAAAATGATAATTTAAGGAGTGCCATGTTTGTAGCAAAGCAATCTTACACCCTGTAGTGATACGTGAACTGGGGCAGTCAAAGAAACAGGGGACTAAAACAGCATATCCCAGTGTAACTGGGATATGCTCTGTATAGAAAATCCCTCTTTATGAAGAAAAAATGCTACAGGTTGCTAAATCTTGATGAAGAGCAACCTACACATCCCCAGTTCCAGCAAACTGGGTTATTGCATCCTCTGAGAAGCAATGCTACGACTGAAGTAACCAGGTCTCAGCCCTTCTACTGATCTCATGACAATGAGAGCATCACTTTATCCTTCAACTTTTCAACTTTTTATCCAAGTACCCAGAAAATAAAGTTTCGTTGCTCCTACACTATATTTGTATAAATTGCA
>NW_005054379.1:3113713-3121053 GCF_000277835.1 Geospiza fortis | reverse complement strand
CTCTGCTTTTAGTACATTACTTTTTGAAACAGACATTGTTAAAGCAATACAGCCCCCTAGTGTGGATGTTATCCAAAAGTTTAATTCACATACAATTACAAGGCACTAGCTTTCACCAGATTTCTTGTAGTAAGAATTACACAGACTTCAACAAAAAACCTCTAACTAAACGATGACACAAATGAAAAACCCAAAACCATACACACAGAAAATCTGCACCAGCCAATAATTAAGAATGTAGATTTAACAAAAATTTTATAGTTTAGATAGTTTATATTTGGAACAGTTCAGCTAACATTTTTGGGTGAAGATTTAGATGCTTTCAAAAAGACAGAATTAAGTCATGGACCTTATTTCTCATACCTCATATCTTAAGAACTGGAAGAACTTGTTCTTAAGTGGGTTATCACTTATGTAATATAATCCAGCAGCTGGATTTTCACTACTCATTCTGTGGTGCCAACACAGCAAATTCAATCAGAATTGGTGCCCCAGGTGAGAAGCAGATAGGCAGGATTTCCTGCATGAGTAAGTTTCCTGATGTGGTTCTGTAGATATCCACATTAACCTTAACTGCACAACAGCAGGGAGGGGACCAGGACACAACCTGGGAATAAGCAACTACACCAAAATGTATGCATGGTTCCTCACCAGCATTCATATTCAGCTTAAATGTCTTCCCCAGTACTGTTTCTGCCTGCCTTTAAGGCTAGTGTCAACATGCTTAGACTAAACACACTTTTCGAGTCGTGTCTCTTGCCCTGTGCTCCTCTAACAACCTTAGAAAATTTTATCTGCATCTGCTCCACTCCCAGTGGATAGGCCTTCAATACAGTCATGCAGAACTGCACACAGTATTCCAGTGAAGTGAAGCTGAGACTTCTTACGTAAAGTAGATTGCCTGGAATCTGGAAACACAAGATGGAGGGCAAGGCTTTAGATTAGACAATTCGTGGCTTTGCAGAACCATTAGATTTAAAAAAAATGAAATTTTGAGATTGACAGTAATCAATGATCCCAGGGACAAAAAGTTACCTTTACGCACTGTTTAAAAAAATGATGCAATGAATGAACAAATGAACATGTTCCATTCTCTGTTTATATTTGGTTTGAGGTTTCTTTTCATGCTATTATTGGGCTGCATAATGCAATAAATATGTAATATCTAGATTTAAATTTTTGCGATCTTTCCTAACCTGACTACAGAGTCAGTTTGATTAAGGGATATGTGGCTAGCCCTTCCTACAAGCCATAATTTTTCTCCTCCTTTTAGGTATTCTGTTTGCACAATATTAAAGCTAAAAAAGGGCCAAGAAACATGGGATTTCAGCCCCTGCCTCACAAAGTCAAGTATTTTAACATATATATTTGGCCACAGAAAAGGTGAACAAACTTTTTTTCTTCTCTATGTTGCAGATTGACTTAGCAATAAACATGAATGTTTATACTACTGGGACTAAATTGCAGAAATTTATAATCAGTCTTAAATTTGGTGCCTATGATCCTAAAGTCATGCTGTTCTTATGTTTCTGGATCAATTAACCACCTCATCTCCCTTCCTGACTAAAGGGCTTATTTCACAATTAATCTTTAATTATCTTCTGTGAAAAGGGCATATTTACCAGCATCAGTGATCTCATAAAGCTAAAATCAGTGTTTATAATTTTAAGATAGGCGCACCAAATGCCATATAATAACTTACTATGCACTCATGCGCATAAAGTCTTTCTTCAGATGATGTTTTTAGAGAATGCTTTAGCCACAGAAGGAAAAAAAAGCAACTTTAGTTACAGTAACTGCTTTTGTAAACATTATTTAAAAAATAATAGTGACAACCAAGCAACAATTTACCAACTTTAAAGCTCTGAATCTGTACATTTTGTCCCGAGGTGGCTGCTGTTTTTAAAACTGTGCTCCTTTAAATACAGACAAGGCCACAGTAAAGTGCTACCCAGCTGACTCCTTTGGCAAGACTCACAATGCAGTGCTGAACTGCCCGTGTTCCATCTGGCATCTCAACAGTACCCCGTTAGAAAAGCAGCCTCTTACATCACCTACACAGATTATCTGACTCCTTGTTTTTTCAAATACACTCAGAAACAACCTGTAGTTATCAGTGACCAAAATTTCATTTACTACAATTAACAATTACACTAATTTCAAACAGCACAGAACGTATTTTAAAACACAGCCTAAAATAAAGTCTCTTGGGCAAAATACTTTTGAGAGTAAATACTATATTGAAAAGTGTGTTACAAGGGCAACTAATTCTATTCTGTGGAAATATCTGGGATTTGCTTCTCAAAACTGGCATCTTGAAATCTATTTATTGTTCGCTATGAAATCACCATAACAGCAAAGCCTCCAAACAGAGATAAATACTTTTGACCCTCTGTGGGAGAGTCAATGATTTTTTATTCATCTAGTACACAGTTAACGCTCCTCCTCCTCAAAAGATCTTTTTCAGGCTGGCCAAAACCAAGTGTTTAATATCTGTTTCCTGACAAAATGTTTGATCAAAACCCAGTAACACTATATTAACATTTCATAAATAATTAAATATATTTTACATACAAATTGCCTCTCCTTCCAAATGAAATAATAAATTTATTTTCAAGGAAAGATCACAGACATATTTAAAAGTGAAAAACAAAACACCTGTATAATAAATATTTTTAATACACTGTATTTTTTTATCTCTTCAGTGATACAAATCAATGCAAGAACACTTGTAATTTAGCTGATCTGTTTTTAACCTAAGCAGCAACAGTACAATATCCTAAAAATGAATTAGCACTTGTGTAACCAATCACATTAAGCATCTCACATGATTTTATTTTTTTTTTTTGTAAACAGCTTAATTGAATTTTCTTGGAATACTTCTCATCTTTTAATTTCGAATTTAATTAGGTTGTAATTACAAACCTTCTCTGTCATATGCATAGTAAACCTGTTTCATCTCTGTCACACTACATGTTAAAGTTAGCATTAGCTAACTTTAACATGTAGTGTAGCTCAAAATAATATCCTTTAACAGTTCAACATGCTATATAACGAACTTTTAAGGGTGACCTGGGAAACCAGTAGAAAATAATAAATACCATATACCTCCACAAAGTAGTCAGTAGAAGGCAATTACATTCTAGTTTATCATTACTTCCACCAGTATTTTTGTGTTGCTAAACAACTGAAATGTGTTGTTTTCCAACATCACTGAATAAACTTCATACATGTGGCTTCTTCTGGTGATGCAGGAAATGCCCTTGCAAGCAAGATTTGCACTTCCACAGCAGGCAAGGTGAGGTACTTGGTGCCTTTATGACCTAAGTACAGCAGCACCAAAGTTTAGCTTTGAAATCTAGCACAGCTCCACCAGTCTATGCCTTTGTAAAAGAGAAGACAGCACATCTAAGTTTTGCCAGATGTCCTTCTCCGATTACTTCTTTAGTTTCTCTGGACTCTAATAAAACACAAATTCACCAAACACCTAAATGGAATTGACCAAAGACAACACCCACAGATTTTGAGACAGTAAAGTTACCTTTTGAATTGTGTGTATGTATTTTCACTTACAACCTCCATTTGCTACAAAATAATAGAAAAAACGTTGACAATGTGGATAACACTAAAGTCAGGTGCACTTTACCCAGGTCACTGACATCACTTAGTAGAAGCACACTGTAATTTTATCAGCTGTATTTAATGAATGTTTTAGTTTATTATCAAATTTACACTGCACTAACATTTTACAATAATTTTGGTTGTAGAGGAAATCAATCATACTTAAGAAATATACAAGAAGCTTTCTACAGAAAAGGGTTTAAAAGGAAACTGGTAAAAAAGAAAGGGAATAAGGAGAAGGAAGAAAAGGGATAAAATGGAAGAATAAAAAGAAAATTATAAACCTTGAAAGAATTCAAGACATAATATCTGAATAGACTAAAGTTTGCAGTAATATTACACAATAGTAGGGGAAATTATGTCTGCTACTGTTGCAAAGCATGTAACCAGCTTTCTAAGTAACAACCAAGGAAAAATCATGAACAAAAATACATAATACATTATTTTACTTAACAAACAGTACAATTGTAAACTTCATACCTTTAAAGAAAAAAATTGAGGTCTGCATGTGTAAACCAACACACAAATATTTTAACCAGCATTAGTTGTAAAAAAAAATTAAAATAATTGTTGTAAGATATTATAGCATCGAAATTAATTCTGAAATTCAATTTATTTATAAAGGAATACCTTGAAATGGATAAAAATAGAATTTATATTTTAAAACCTCACAAATAAATTAAATGCCTTTTCTAAAAAAGCATACTGAAATTAGGTGGATTTTCTTACTTTCAGGGGACATGAAATGACCACATCAATTGAATGTTAAAAGCTCAAGGTCTTCTGAACTGTTTGATTTGTTAAATATTATGCCAAATATTCAAAAGAAAAGCTTTCCAGTTAGGAAGAAACTCTGTTTTCTTCAGTTATAATACAAAAGATAAGAGTGGAGAAAAGTGACAAAACTACATGGCAGTGTAATAAACTCTGCTCTGTCTCTTTCAGGCACTTTCATAACTCTAAAAATAACATGTTCAACTGTTTATTTGAAAGGTAAAAATCCTTCCCTTCAGGAATTCAAATTTTAAAAACTGAGTATGCTTTTACAGAAAGCATCACATTGTAATTAGAATACCTATATTATGATGAGATGGGCCCCAAGAAGAATTAAGCAGTCTCAAATTTCTTCCTACTCTAACCATTCAATGATTCTATGTTTCTACAACAACCTTTCTGGAAGGCACCAGGTAACTGGCACAGCTCCATATGTGGTGTGACTCCCTGAGGAAGTGACGCAGCACAAGGACATCTCATCTCAGGGAAGCATCTCTCGGGTCGGCTGCTTTGATCTCTGCTCTGAGATACATCGGGTGGTCCTGAAGTGGCACCGCGCTCTTAAGAATGAGACAGGACTCTTCGATGTTCGGTCTTCGGGTTGTTTATTATCTCTTATCTACAAAGTTTTCTCTCTGCCCAGCTGAGATCTGTTCAGTAAGGCAGCCACAAGCACTCTGACCGCCCCCGAGGTGGTGTCGTCTTTTTTATACTGCAAACTACGTACATCATATTTACCTTTAATTCCCAATACCTATCACCTATGTTAAACAATGCACTTCTACTCTAAACCAATCCCCAAGTGCCAACATCACACTAGAAAATGGAGAACAAGAAGAAGAAAGAAGAAGGACAAGACATGTCCTCATCCCTCCATCTTGTCCCCATAACCCCTATACCAAAAATCCTAAAATCTACATTTTCAGCCTGTGTGCACTCTGTAAATACACCATTCAAACTCGTGTGATTTTCAAATCCCCATACCAAGTTGGCAATTCACTAGAAGGATCAAAATCAAGCCACCAGGTGTTCCGGGCACCATGCCAGGAACTCCGAACCCCCTGGGGGGGGTCTGCAGCGACTCTGGACATCCGGAGTGATGTGCTGAGTTCCCACAAGCATCAACCACTGTTTGTGCATGTCATGGAAGCAGCACACTAAAGGCAACAAAACCAATGAACCACAGGTCAGGATACACAATACAGTTTGAATAAGGAATGTCACACCCAACCCAAACACAGCACTGAAGAGAAGAGGTATCACCTTCTTTGAAACAAATAGTGAAAATGAAATCTGAACAGTCTCATGCATGTTTCTTTACATCACCAGCTTTCATCAGAGCCTTAATAGCTCTGGCCCTCATCTCGAGTTCCAGAAGCTCCAGCTGTTGGGCTGATGGCTGAACATCTTCTGATGGAGGAACAGCTAAGGTTGCTGCTTTGGGCTCCTTCGGGCTGGACTCTGCCAATCCCAGAATCTCATTCACACTCTTCTCAATGTCCTTCTGAAGGTCATCTATCTGGCCAGATCCACTTCTGACAGTGCTCTCTTGCACATCGGGACCATCCTCTTCATTGCATGGGCCTTCTATGTCACTATCATATGCATCTGCATTTATGCTGAGGACATCACTATCTTCTCCCTTGCCTGTAACACAAACATAACTATCACAGATTTGCCTAACAGAATTCTTTTACCTCAACTTACAAAATCACTTCTGCTTGAAGTGTTACTCTGCAAATTAAGAGAGTGAAAAAAATCTAGAAAAAAAATCTATATGATAACCAACTCCTCTTCTTTGTCTCCTTCAACTTTTAAAGGTAATTTATACAAGTTTTAATGCATCTTTATGCAATTCTAAAAGAACACACAATATATCAATACAGCAATACCAGAAAATTTTGTTCTCTCCCATGAAGTTACATTACCTATTTTCCTAAATAAACTGTCAAAAAATTCTATATTGAAGAAAACTTTTGCAGTGCAAAACTGATTTTCGTTTCTCTCTTAAATAAACCTAATATTCAGAATGCAACTTCAAAAATTACACTCAACTATGTTATGTATTTTAAGAGGAGTAAAACTTTAGTGAGACACTGTCATGGTTTGACGCTGGTGCAATGCCAGTGCCCCCATTAAAATACATTCTCCCTGGTGTCTGCTGTGGGATGTGACCAGGAGTAAGCAAAGCAGGTCTCCACTTAGAAATAAAGAAAAGAAAACTTTATCAACTACACTACAACTATAAGTAAAAAGAAACACACACAGGGAAAATAAAAACCTTACAAATACATTTCCTCCTCCCCCCCCACACCAAATTTCCAATACGTCTATCCCCCAAATCGCCGACTCTCAGTCCATCACCACCCTGTAGATAATCAATTCTCAATTCGTCAAGAGGAGTCCTTCTTGTGCCATAGCGACCTCTTCCTTTCGTGTCCAGTGCTCTCCCGAGGTGTCTCACCCCTGAACTCTCTTGGTTCTGAGCCATCGCCTCCCCCTGGATGCAGCCTCTGTGTCACAAGGAACATGGTTTTGTCCATGGCTATACAAAAAGAGTCCAGCATAAGCCACTCCATCATCTCTTCCCACTAAGATTCTTCTCCATTCTTCCAACATCTCTCTCACTTGCCCAGACCTTCATCACTTGCCCATTTCCTTCTTCATCCTCCACTCCCTCTCCCCTCCAGGAAACGTCAATGCTCTGCAAAGTTTTCATTGTCCAAAAAGGGGTTAAAAGCTCCTACAAGCGGCCAGACACCTTCTCATTGCACCCCACCACTTCTCTGCAGGCCCGGCTGTGCGCCCGCACATGGTATCAGATTTCAAGGTAACAGTCCCAGGCGCTCTCTCTCTCTCTGTCTTCCAGGGGTGCCCGATGGCTCCCGGTGTCTGTCTCTCTCTTCCACCCTCAGGGTCAGGCCCACCTCTCCAGGCCGCCTGGC
>NW_005054379.1:3113202-3113701 GCF_000277835.1 Geospiza fortis | reverse complement strand
CCGAGCAGGTGGGTGGGGGGGGGGTGGGGGGGAGAGACCTGAACTCTTCCTGCCCGAAACCCAAGAGAGCTTCTCTCACGAGTGCTCTGCTTTTTAACCCCTGTGTTCTCACAGGCATATCCAATGCCCCAGTGGCCAAACCAGATGCCAATATTAAAATCTGAGCACCCACTGGTGTGACCACAGCATATCCCAGAAAACCTACTTCCTATCAAACCACGTCAGACACAAGACTAAAAATTAATAGAAACCCATAGTGCAACTACTCAGAATTTATCATTAGTCCTCCAGATGTACTTAACTCCATGTAAAAACATGGAGGAATTTAAGACTTTGGTTTTTAATTGTGGCTGAAAGTTGGAGTGTATTTTTAAAAACATAATTAAAAGAGGTAGCTCAATAAAAAGCAAAGCTCTAACAGAACCTAACTAACCATTCTCCCAATTTAGCTGCAGCAAGACTTGCTTTTGACACACTGGCCTCGGAAGGTCACAATCTT
>NW_005054379.1:3110208-3113187 GCF_000277835.1 Geospiza fortis | reverse complement strand
AAATGTGGAAATTAAGAGCAGGATTGGTTCCAGCTTAAAATGAACAGTGTGTAGTCAGATGATGATAAAGTTACTGATTACACAGACTTTATAATTAAGTTATTATTTTTAAGTTGTTATTATTATTAAATTATTACTTTTGGTAGTACCATTTTTACCACTTGCACAGGGAAAAAAAGGCTTTAGAAAAATGTTATTATTTTTTTAAAAACATTTTAAATGCTTTATGGTACCTGTATGCACTTGGTATTAATATATGGAAAGTGCCCAAAAACCTATTTTTCTTGGTGTTTACAACATTCCTCCCATCCTGAGGGTGTGGGAAAAAGAATCAATACTGACTTCAAAAGCTATAAATGCGATTTCTCTACTTAAAAATTTCTCTACTTAAAAAAATAAAAGGAGGGAGGAGAGGAAGATCAAAACAGCTCAGAATTGTTTCATGAACAATAGTAATATTTTAAAATATTAGGGTCTTCTTGATTTAGCATTGAAAATTTTTTGTATTATAGGACACAATTCAAGTTACAATCACTCTGTATCAGGCTGTGATCATCACAGCATTTAAGTTCAGATTCAAGAATTCTGCACACTCACTCTGAGAATACAGTCACACAGCTAAGGTATGTGGCACCTCAAAAATTCCCAACAAAGCTATCAGGAAAGCAAATTCAGCTCACGAAAATATATGTTAAGACATACAAAAGAAGTTTACAGATCACTTTTCACCTTTTTTTTTAAGGCAAGATAAATCACAATTTTGAAATAATATAATCTGAAAGCCTAAAAAATAAACAAGGCTACAAAAAATTCTCCTCACAGCAGTAGCAGTGTGTATGAAAACTACTCATAAGATGAACATACAAAGGTCTTCTCTGATCCTAAGTAATCTTGGCCTGTTCCTACTGTGACAGTAACTTCAAGATTAATATCTCATTTTCATATGCAGTTTCCCCTACTTCCCATACCATTTAGTCATCTTTGAACAGTATCTTTTTAACTTTACCTTGCAAGCTACCATGTGTGTGAAAGATCAGAATAGGAAACAACAGGATTAAGAAACTGTCTTTCTTCACAGTATCAGTGAGTGTTTACTTAACATGCTGGTCAACCAAGCAGCATTCCCATGGATCAAAAAATCAGCTGCATTACAGGATCACAGTTCAAAGCCTGAAACTTAACATCTGAGCCTGACCATCCTAATATACTGCCAAAGTCAAACTGACCTGTACAGAGTCTGGCTGGGATGGAGTTATTTTCTTCACAGCAGAGCACATGATGCTGCTTCTGGATTTGTTCCTGAAGCATGTTGATAACACGCCGGTTTGCTACTGCTGAAGAGTGCTTGAATAGCCTCAGGGCTTTCTCTGTTTCTCACTCTGACCCCACAGAGAGTAAACTGGGAGGCTGGGAGGGATGCAGAGCCAGGACAGCTGGGCCAAACTGACCTAAGGGATATGCTCCACCATACAGCACTGGCATCTGCCTTCCCAAGTAACTGTCATGCATGTTACATGGGACAGTTTTCTTCTCTGTCTGCGTTCCAGGAAGTGGCTAAAAAGCTGGCTGCCAATGGGAGCTTGTAACTAAGTCTCTGATTTTTGCTTTGTTTCAATGTACAGCTCCTGCTTCACTTACTGATGAGTCTTTATATTGACTCCTAAGTTGTCCTCATTTTGTTTTGCTGACTGTCACCTTTATCCCACTGGGGGACAAGCGACTGACGGGTTAGTAGGTGCCTACTGGGTCAGCCCACCATAGGATTCCTTTTGGAATCAATTGGTCACATTAAGAAGGAACAAAATATTAAGTCATTCATGTCTATGCTAGAGAAGCTGGGCAGAACTACCCAGGGTTCTATTTAGAAATTGGAACCTCCATAACTGTGGAATTCAGCATTCATTCGGGCTTTTTGGCCTACAGATTATTAATGAGCTAACAGGCTTTATTTCTCTCTTTTGCTCCTGTGTTTTTACAGTAATAAGGATCATGGCTGGCATTTCTCATTATCTTTTTCATTTTGGTAACTTTTACTTTTTTCTTCATCTACAGTTGCAAAATTCATTTCAGCACACTTAATTCCATTTTTAAATTTTAATTTTATCCACTTTTGCTTATTCTCTCATTCTCTCTTCTTTTTCCCACAGCTTCTCAGGCTCCAGTAAAGGAGAATGACTGGAGTTACCCTTTCTAATCTATACAATATTCTCAAAAGTTCTTAAAAGCTAACATCTTGAGAGGAGCCACTGTTATAGCCCAAAGCAATCAGGAAGCTCTGGTTGATTAAGTCATAAAAAACAACAATGATATCACTTGCAGTAACCATCAGTTCCTTTTGATAACACAGAAGCAGAAGAAATCTGCAGGAAATCTGTCAGTTCTAAGGTTCCTCCAAGAGTACAACAAGCAACATTTAAAGGATTATCCACAGTCATAGCAACTCACACCTAAGAGTTTTGGTGCTTTTATTACGTATGACTCTTTCCTTTCCCATTTAACTCTTCTCACTAACTAATTCAAAAAAGAAACACGTTTCAAAACTCATTCCAAGAGACATCTTTTAGACAACATTCTGAATTGTGAAATAGTAGCTGCGAGAAGCAAATAAAGTTAGATCTTTGCAAAAAGAAATGTAGCTTAGAAGAATTTTCAACATTCTTTGACTGGAAAAGCTATTTCTGATCTTTCTGCTTAGAGCCAGTCAAAATGAAAATAAACAGACTGAGACAGAAATACCTATAGTTCTGGTGCTTCATGCACAAACTAATATGGGCAATTGTTATATGTGCTGATTTAATGACTGGAATAAAATAAATACTACTGCTGGCTAAAAATACTGTTTTCTTGTGTAAAAAGCACAAATGTGCACCAATAACTTATGTGCCTTTGCATTTTCTAACCTGCCATACACTGTAGTACTTGAATGTCTCACAAGCTATGTTTTTGCATTTAAGAAGAAAAAGTACACAAAACAAAATA
>NW_005054379.1:3099147-3110198 GCF_000277835.1 Geospiza fortis | reverse complement strand
TTCCCAATGTACGTTCTTTCTCTGTTCACAAGAGAGCAGTCAGCTACTTGGAATTAGTCACTGGCCAGCACTGAGAACACAAAATTTCAGCTTTCTCTACAACATACCTTGCTTTGATTCCTGACCTTCCAGCTTGCTGTCTTCTCTCAGAGAAGAAGTTGAGTCTATACTGTTGTCCTGTCTGGAAACAATTAAGAACGCATTTTAATTACCATAATTTAACATCTAACAGAACATTTTTTAGAAACTAAAAAATTATCAGGTGGTAGGCCAATAAGCCAGCTACAGTAGGAATAAGGACAGAAGGAATACAGAGAGCTAATGTGAGCACTCAAAAATAAACTTTTTTTATTTTGCCTTGTGATACACAAGGATAAAGCAATTATTTCCACTGCATCCTTGCCTTTTAAAGTAACAATCCTCAATGGCTATAACTGAGGAACCACAGCTGAGCAGTTATAAAGGAAAAGCTCCTCATATTAGGAGCTTTTCTGTAAAACTCAAAATAAACTGTCATGTAATTAAATTGTTTGGGAAAACTACAATTTCTGCTGCATTCAAATACTATTTACTGTCTTATTTTGAAAGTAAAAAATTATTCTCGTGAAATTATCATTAGACCATCATCAACCTCTCCTAAACCAGAATCTTCCTGTTTCACAAAGGGATACCTTTTAGAAGGAAACTGTTTACAACTCAGCTATTACAGTGCATTCAGTACCTGCATTTCTCTATTTCTCCTACTTAAAGACTTCAACCCTTGATGTCTAGGGTTTCAACTCTTTACACAAGTGTAAGAAAGAGACACTTCAGTGAAAGGTTAATGTCTTTCATGTACTTCACTCATACTAGTTACACAAACTGTGAAAACACGCAGGAAGGGCACAGGTAGAACAATCCAGAATCACAGGAAGAGTTCAGTTGCCACATCCAGAGAGCACTTTGACAACAGAATTGCCAAATTTCTAAACTAAAGTTAGCATGTCAGTGGCTTAATCTGTATTAATATGGAATCAATGCAGCTCTCCTGGCCATGGGAACCTAACAACAGTATAAAAAGGAAGCTGTATTCTGGTGTCACAGATGTAAATATAATGACTAACAACTTGTTTCTCAGTAATGGCCTTTAGGGCTTTCCTGAAAGTGAACACATGTCTATTTTCCTCATGTTTCACAAGTTGTTTTTTTTTTCCATATGCCCAATGGTTTTATAAGGAGGAACAACACCATAGTATTTCTATAAAACATGGTCTGAGATGAGAGGCAGTCATTTTTATTTCTATTTCCTTTTCTGAAGTGGCAAAGGCTACATCAACAGACTCTCCTCTTTTCCCCCACTTTTTTTAGCCATTGGAACATAATTGTGTAAAGTATCATGCAATAACTCTTTATGGACAATAAACAGGTCAATACATTTGCCTAGCAAAGGCCTGGATGTGAACGTCAGCCTGTTTTGCTTATTTATTGAGCCACATGGCTACACTAACTCCTTTTCCAAGCAAGATAAGAATAATCTAAATATGCCTACACATGTGTAGGCAACTGCAACCAGCAACTGCAAAGAGGACCACAGGTCAGAATGGCCTACAGGACTGTGCTGCCAGAAATCAGACAGAATGAAAAATGTACACCTTCTCCAGGATTTTCAGTGTCATGCAGCTGTAAATAGATGCTTGTAATTCACTAGCAAACCTCAAGCTAGTCTAGACAAGAAGCAAGATGCAAGATCTGAGACTAAGGTATCAAACTGACTGTAAAATCAGAGGCAAAATTCCAAAAATAGACTAGGTTCTGCAAGTAGGCAAGCTGAGGGATGATAATAGAGCACTAGATACCCCAGAGATGAACAGCATCAGCTACTGGCGACAATCACAGGCCTACACCTGCCATCAGAGAGGCCTGCATGCACAAGGAGGTCTGAGCAGCAACAGCAACAAGGATACAAACCTTGTGAGCTTCTGTGTCAGCAGGCAGGGAGAGATGTGGATTTCAGACCAGTTATTGGTCAGCAGATGTGAATGGAACCACTTGGTTTTTGGCTTTTTTTTTTTAAGCAACTCCTAATAATTTGCTATATCTAGTATCTAGATATTTAATTCTTGACCAAAATTAGGTTGTGATATACCCTGATCATCACTAAGAGTGGAAGCAGCTTTGGCTGCTCCTGTCCCATCCTCTTTCACACACATACTTCACCATTCAGAACTCAGTAGTCATGTCTGCACTAGACAGCAAACTGTCACTTTAAAAAGCCTGATCTTGCACCAGTAGTATTCAGACAGTAGATTTCAGAACTCTGGCATCACCTTGATGTCTGATGAAGAACTGTAATCATCTCTTTCAGAGAAAACAAAGTGACCACTATAGTTCAGACATTGTCTGTGAAATTATCCACAACCATTTTAATAGTTGTATAAAAAGAAATTACCAACTTTAAAAAAAAACACACATTGAAACTTGTAAAGTTTCTTCCTGATGCTTTGACTTTAACAATAATTACAGCTAACCCATATTCATTTAGAGACTACCTACTGTCAGCAAAAGAATTTTTACAACATGGAAGTACTTTTACAGCACTCTTTGCTTCGTAGGCAAGCATTTTGCACCATCTACTGGCCCAACAAATCCATCTTAAGTTCATTGCTCAGTTTGACTTTTAACTTGTTAGCCTTGTTTTATGTGTCTGCTAGTGAAAAATATTTTTTCCCTAATTATCTGTACTGTGGTATACATTTAAGAAAGGGGGGTCTTCAAACAATGGGAGCAGAAGATACGTTGTTCTAAAATTAAGGGACATTATCCACACTTGATACTCTCTTTTTTCATGCTGTGCTGGTAAGTGACAATAGTAATTTAGAGTGTCACCCTTTTGCCAACCTTTATATTTCTCCCTCAAGATGACAGTTAAGTCCAAAGTCAATCTTCCAAGCAATAAACTCAGCACATTTAAATTATTATTTTAAACAGAACAACACTTTCACAGTATGATCTTTTCAGCAGAAAGAAGCTAACTTTCAGCAGTTTGCTGAAAGCAAATGTTGTAAATTTAAATTTACCTCATTTTACATAGAGCATGCATTTCATGTTGTCATGTGCCACACTAGTGTAATCCCTAACTGGGCTCACACAAATGGTTTCCGTACACGATTTGCTACAGGAATTTGTAGAGCTCTCAACGCATCTGGGTTTGAAGGTGATTTGGTACCCAATTCCAATAGGTTATCCAAAGCTGGGTAAAAACACAGCAAAGGTTAGGAAATGAGTACTGGCAGAGGAGCAGATGGCTAAGGATTGACAGTAGCTCTCCAATACTGGTGGCAGGGATACCAGGTTTCAGTGGTCACTGGGGTTGGAGACCAGAAGGCAAAGTATTATTCACCTGAATCTCCAGTGAGACTTGAGATTGGGACCTCTTATTTTTGACATAATGTACCTTCCTGAATTAAAATTTGCCTTTGCACTCAGTTCCAGGCATAAAAATCATTTCCAGAAGTCCCAAGTCCTTGAAAGATTCCTGCAAATTTTTGTTCCAAGGACAGTTTTTTTTAACACGCTTTAAGTAGCAAGTTAAAAAAACAAAAGGGAAAAAAGTTGTTATGAAGTAGTGCTTCTCAAAGAAAGGTATCTCAAAAGACAGGTGTTAATAAAATAGTTTAATGAGCTATGCAAAGTCCATCAGTCCTGTTACAGGTGATGTTTCAGGACACCACAAGAACAGAAGGCAATGAAGCAAATTAGCCAAATGCTGATGTATCTGTTCAGTGACTCATGTAGCTGGTTGTTACAGTGATTCCAAATGCTGAAAAATTGTCTTGCAGGGCTGGGTAATTATCAGATGGTAAATGCATGCTTGTGAACAGCCCAGCAGCCAGGAGCACAACACATCATAACAAGACAAAACTTTTAACTGCTAACCTTTCCAAAAGAAAACAAGCAAAAACTGCACTTTTGACTGCAAAGTAGTAAAATACCTGTAAATTCTTGAAAGAGCAAATATTAAACTGCAAATTTTCACTCAGTGAAAAAATAAGCCAAATATGATTTTGAAGGCAAAAGATCATTTACTCAGACACATATGAACATTGATCATTATAATGCTATTAGAATGCTTGTTCTTTTAATGTTTTACTAATACAGCATGTAACTTACTTTCACTTGTTCTGCTGGAGGATATTTGAAGAGTCAATTCAGGTAAAAGAAAAGAAACAGCTCAAAAACATGCTAACACTTCTTGAACAAGATGAAGAATACCTACTTGGTTTTTGCAAGACATTATCTGACTCCTGTCAATTAAATACCTGATGTTTAGTTGGAAGCTTCATATACAGTAATTCTCTTGTTTTAACAGTATTCCATTTCAGACAATAACACAGAAACAGCAACAAAAATCTGAGAATTGCATATTCAAAAACCTATACAAAGCCAACAAATAACAAAATTTATCTATTGCAACAGCATGTTCCAGTTACTAGCAAATATAGGTCCTGCTTCTTCAGTTCTTCTGCATGGTTATTGCCGGATTTCTAATGCTTCACACAGCATAAGCTGGTGATAGAAGAGCAAATGTTTTACATGCTAATGTAAGCATGTGAAGCATTTACATAGTTGAAATTCAAGAAAAGCCTCAGGACTTCCACTTCTAGTAACAGAATCAGGATATGTGCAAAAACCAAAAAAGGAAGATTCAATTTACAATTAGGTGCAATACCATCTAAAAGCTTCACATAAATATCTGAATTTTGCAAATTTCCTGTAACTAGAGAAACTTCCCTAAATTCCTGCTACTTTTAGCTCGTTCAGACAAGAAACAGCTCTTTAGAGACGGAGAGTCATTTGCTTATTTCATTTTAAATTTCTCTACATGTATTGATTCAAGCATTCTGAATTTCAGTTGATACATGCAGATGGCTAAAGATATGTTTGTTGAATTTATTTTTTTCAAAGGACAATAATGAAAGAAACAAATGGATGTTTCCAATCAGTTAAAACACTTTTGATTAGAGTACTACTTGCTATTCACTTTTTCCCTTTCCACATTCACATTTCCATGTAAAAACTAATACAAGTCAGATTTAAAACAAGTAAGTTATAATAGAATGCAGGAAAAAGAAGTAATTTATATGAAAGCCACATGCAATGAAGATAACCTAGGAAGAACTAACAGTGATTATATAAATAGAGAAACTGCCTTTTTTGTTATGAAAAGTCTTTTCTATTCCCAGGGCAAACAAATTTACCTACTTAAATCCAGAAGAGAAGTATAATTAATGATCACAAACAATGCTTGCTTGTCTTAGCAATGCAGTTTTCAATATTTTTTCACATATGCACCCTAAGCCTCTCTAGTGGCTGACTTGTTGCTGAAACACAGTTTTCTGAAGTTTTGAAAACTTGCATTTATAATTATTTACACACAGGTTATAAAGAAGCTGACCCAAGGCCCAAAGATTAGACTACTTAGTAAAAAGTGCTTGTGATTGTTTACCATTGTAAAAGCATCATATTGGTCTACTTACTGAGCACTGAACTTCAAGATTAACATAAAATCTTAATTCTTCTCATTTTCTCCTATCTCTTTATTTTTCTATCCTCCAAACAGTTTTTCTGTTTTGTTTTCTTTTTGTTAATGCCACCACACAGCTGAACCGTGGAGCCAAGGTACTCAGACAGCACCCACTGATGCAGAATGATAATTTTGAAAGGGAGAAGAAAATCCCTAATTCCTAAAACTTGCCTGCCCAGCTTGGAGGGGTCTGAAACCCTAAACTATCAGGATACAGATACAAGAACAAGGGACACCTCAATCACTGTTTGTCACAGGAAGCAATTTGCTCTACAACTATGAACAACATCTCTCAGTTTCGTTTACCTTTTTGAAACACAATTTCTTCTTGATTTACTACCAGCTACTGAAACCTTCCCAACTGGCACGGGAAAACAGGGTAAGTGTCTTCGATATCCACTAGCTAAAAACTGGTAAATTCTGATTTTTCTTATTTGATAGTTTTATTCATTAATTTCCTCTTTTTAGATTTTTATGAGCTCAAATAATTTCCATATAAGAAATAATTTACACAGTCTACACTATCAAAGGATCATAAATACATGTCTCAACAGTAGCTTTGAAACATCTTAAAGACACAGAACAACCTTACTGAAATCCAGCAGCACTACTCCTGCCATACATCTTGGAGATAAAGAACATTTAACATATTTTGCCGTAGTAAATAGCTTGTGAGTTAGGCCTTAAACAAAAACCCAAAACAACACAAAATGTCTTAGGGAATCAAAAACCTTGGGTGTTTTTTATGGCTTATTTAGCAAGCAAGTGTGTCTTCTGATTCTATTTAGAACTTCACTGGCAAATTATCAATCACTTTACAGAGACTATTCCACATAGAGACCACTAGACTACATAAAGAGACCCAATATTTAGTATATTTAATATTTTATTATATTTAGTAATTTTTCTATCTGCTTTTCCAAACCGCCAGCAGAGGGCAATGTCCAAAATAAGAAAATTAGTTTTTAAAACTGACTAGTGACAACCCTGTTCACAGATCAGGTAGGCAACAAATAGCACAGCAGGATACATTAACAATGGGCTCCAAATGGAACTTTAGAAGAAACAGTGTCAAAGGGTATTAAAACTGTATCACAAGGAAAAGAATGAAACATAATTTGTATTCACTCCAGTTCCTAGTATATTTGTATGATGAGAAGTCATCAAAGAAAATTTTGTGATAACTTCATAGCTTGTTCTGAATCAAAGATGGGATCAGAAATTAGGTCTCTGCTAAAGAAAAATACTGACCAGAAGGTGGAAGTTGAATTAGTGTTACTACCTTTCCCATCCATTTGTTCTTATTTAGGAGGTTCAGATAAACTAACCAAACCAATAAAAAAAGTAACCAATAAATAAAGTAACCAGGAGGTTACTTTAATCTGCCCATCTCTGCTGCATTGTCTTGTACTGTCTCAGAGGTTTACTAAGTGTGTCCTGAATCTCCGGACCACATGTAATCAGGTCAGTACTGAAAACATAAAAGCTTACTAGTCTTCTAGAAACAAGTTAGCCTCCCTAAATTTGATGCATTGTGCATGATAATGAGTAACTTTCCTTTTCCCTTTAATACTTCCATAGAAACTATCAAACAGGTGAACTCCTGACAAAGAAACGGTCTTTAAAAAACAGAGAACCATTTTAAGAAAAGGTTAAGAAGTGCTGTCTTTTACAAAACTGCCAGGTGCCAAGATAAGAGCAAGAGACTAGAAGTATCTGTTCTTGAAACTCTACATTCTGTAGCACTCCTTATACAGAGTGCATTGAACAGGTGAGTGCCAGTGCTGCTTCAACTGGGGCAGGAATGAAGGACCAGAATGAAAAGGTGAAAGAGAAGGGAAAAATCTCAGCTGAACTGAAAGTACACTTAAACAATTCACTGACCTAAGTGGGAGGGGTTTACTGCTTTAGCTCACAAAAAGACAACCTAAATCACACCACTTCTGTTGCAGGACACAAGTATGAAAGTTTAATTACCACAACTCAGATGATAGTTGGTATGCCACTATGAACCCAGTTATGTGCTCAAGACACACTTTATGTCACAAAGTGAAAAAATCATGTCTGTAAGTTTAGGGCTTGCTAGTAGCCACAGTTCATTGTCATTCAGAGTAATTAATTAAGGATATAGCAACTGGGTCTTTCAATTATATATTTGATCATTTCTCATGAAAAATGTCTGAATTGTTCAGTCTCCTGAAATTAAGTTTAAGTGTTTTATCTTTTACTCACTGACTGACTGAATCACCTCCAGTCTTGTCTCCTCCATCTGCCTCCTCGTCAGTATCAGAATCAGCTCCAATCTTGCCTAGATATACACAGTTCCAAACATGAAAATTTAGGAAAGTGATATAATTAATAATACATACTTAGGTTTACTTTTAATTATTAACTCTATTACAGTCAGCAGAAGAGGATTTTTCCCAGTTAAAGCAGAAGTTCTAAAATTAGAGTTAGTCAAAACCAAAACCCTTATTTGGGAGTTTTCTGTTGGCTTCGCATACATTTATACTGGATTACAAAAAATCTGATTAGCTACTCTGATTAGTACAATACTGTGGGTGCTAAAAATAAAGTACAGAATTAACAGCAAGATACTCTGGAGCAGTCAGACTCGAAGAGCTTTTCTTCATTGACAAGACAGCAATATGTTTACAAATAAGTTCTATATTCCTTAAACTCCACGTGCAAGTTTAATAAAGCTGTGAAAAGCTGGAATGACATATCCTTAACCAAAGTACCTGAGCTGAGTGACTTGGTGGAACTGAGCGATTATGTACACACTAATATATACTTACTAGTGTGTGTCTGTATATATACATATATATTTAAGTAGCTAAAAAGCGTGCCAATTAGGTTGAGGCAGACTATTTTCTGGTATACAGTGGAGTTTTAAAGTTTCATTCATACCTTCAAGTATCTTCAACAGTTTTTTTTCCGATAACAGCTCCAACTGCTCCATGCAAAGTCTTTTGATTTCATCCATGGAACAGTTCTAAGAAGACAGATAAGACAAACCACAAGCTACTAAAAATTTCTGAGAAGAGAGTAATTAAAAGATGTAATATCTAACTGTAATGAAGAGTTAACTTGGATTAAAGCCTCTCCCATATTCTGATCTGCATTGATGCAACTGCTGTAGAAAACCAGGCATTTCAGTTATAACAAGAATAGCATATGTGTGGGTTTCATCTGAAAAATTAAGCAATACACACTCTATCAGTTACCTGACCTATGGCTTGGAGTCTTTACTGCAGCTACAATACTGAGCACCAGAAACACCAGAACATATGTGTGAAGCATGGAACCGCAAACAATTGCAGACCTGGTTATTCCTAGTTTTCCATCACTAGGGGGAAGCTGGGCTATGTAATTAAGCTTGCAAAGACCAGAGGCAACTGTTGAGTGCAAGTCCACAAACTGGAGAAAATAATGCTATTGATGACAGACCAACAGATGCAAATCACAACACAGAAAATAAAGGAAGTATGTAAACTGTGATTAATTTCTCATGCTTGGTGCATACCATACACTGCCACAGATTTTACTGGTATTCCAGTTACTTTCAAATCTCATACCTCCTGGTGACATTTGGGAATTTCTCATTTTCAAATGAGCTATGATACCATGTACAAGTACCAAAATGAGGAGCTGCTAAACAGGTTGCAACACTCTCATTTTCAAATGAGCTGTGATACCATGTACAAGTACCAAAATGAGGTCCAAATTCTCAGCTTCTTCTTCTTCTGCCAGAGACAAGAAATGGATGAGCCTATGTGCAACTTGCCATATGTTTAAAACTAAGTCCTGTCTCACTTATATTATTAATAATACAAGTCATTAAGATAAAAATTTGAGATAAAAAATTTACAACTACTAACAAGCATTACACAGATGACATTTCACTTGCAGCCTCCTTCTGTACAGGCTGCTAGCCTAATTTATTTTAAGTCCTATCGTTCACAAGATTCAAAAAGTGTATGATCCAAGCCAGTAAAACTCCACCTTTAGTCCACAGGAGTTACAGCTTCAGAAGTTGTTTATGAAGAATGGGCTTTATTTTCTTATCTCAGACATTGCTTTAATACCATACAAAGAAAATCAGTTGCCACAAGCAGAAATCAGTATTTTATTTACAAATCAGCATATTAGTTAGTGAACAACACTACTGTATTTACTCCTCATAACCACGAAAATGTAAAGGTAAACCTGAAGTTCAGAAATGGTTGAGCAGTAGCAAAAGTAGTAACCTGGAATAACAACAGCAAATCTTTAAGAAGTCTCACTTCCAGACACATGACTGGGAGACTACTTAAGAAGAGTACTTGACTTTGTAGAAACTTCTTCAGTTGAGAGAAATATACAGGCAGCTTTTAAAATGTAAATGCACTAGGCTTGAGAAATAAGTATTTTTTGTCACACAAGCATTCAAGATCATGGTAAATATATAAATGGTAAGTGTACTTCGGTACCTTTAAAGTATCAGGCAGCATCTTCTGTAGTTTCTTCTCCCCTATGACACAGAAACACTGTTGAAGCATTTCCTTTTTGTCCCCAATGTAGAAACTGACAGGTTTGAGTGACACAGTGAGATCTAATCCTCCTTCTTCTATATCACTGGGTTGTTCAGCTTCTTCCACTTTTTCTCCAGAGAGTACATTGCATTTTGTTTCCTAAAATCAAAGAAGGCACATTTTCTAGTGAATTAGAGAAGAGAGAAAATTACAGCTTTACCTGTGCTTGCAATAATATTCCCTTCATAAAGGCAAGGTACATCTTAACATGGGTTTCTCAAGTTCCAGTGTTTCATATTGCAAGGTAACTGCATTACAGAAGTTTATGTATTTTACTACTGAAAACATTATTGTGCCAGGAAAATTTTTTAAACCTCCATGAAGTGAAAACTACTCCTAAATATTAACTGGGAAATACTATCTGCAAACACTTAGCTGGTGCTTACACATGAAAGCATGCTTTAATGCAGAAGAAATCCATCTGATTAGCTGGGCAGTTAAATCATAAAGCTCATCATTTACAGCTACCCTGCTAAGACTGGCATACAATCCTCTGTATGGCAGTCTTCACAGAATTAAAATGGGCTTCGTATTAGAAAATAAACCCTCCATACATCAGCGGAGGACCTCTAAAATAGAAAAAACTAATTAAAACAAACAATCAAAAACCCAAACAAAAACAAAAACCCAAAAAAACTAAAACCCAACCAAACAAAAAAACCCCAAAAAAGACCAAAAAAAAAAAACCAAAAAAACAAACGACCAGTCAGGAATATATTTGTTAGCCTCAGAATTCACTTAGGCGTGCATGTCACAACCATTTTTTGCACACCAACACATCCTTGGGAAGACTCGCAAGGGCAGAAGTGCGAAAACCACGACGGGCGCTAACGGACCTTGTACGCCACACCCCTCACACCGGGGAAGCACAGACCGGCGTTCCCGGGACGCGCGCCAGGGCTCGGCCGGCCCCC
>NW_005054379.1:3077641-3098841 GCF_000277835.1 Geospiza fortis | reverse complement strand
CGAGAGGCGAGATGGAGGGGCTGTGAGTGTACGGAGGGTGGCTAGGGGAGAGCGAGGCCAGAGAAAAACTGCAGCCATGCGTGGGCACGCACCTCTTTACATAAATATCGGTGATCTAGGGCCTAGAAAACACATCTGACCAGGAGCTGGGGTTATTTAGTGTACAGAAAAGGAGGTTCAGGGTTGACCCCATTGCTCTCTAGGACTCCCTGAAAGGAGATTCTCCTGCCGTGCCTGCAGTGAGAGGACAAGAGGAAATGGCCTTAATTTGAGACACGGGAGATTCAGATTAGATATTAGGAAAAAAGATTATCGCTGTCAGGGTGATCAGACATTGGAATAAGTGTCCCTGATGGTAGAGTTCCTGGAGGCGTTCAAGACATGTCTGGATCTGGTGCTGGTGGTGTGGTTTAATGGTTCAGTGGTTACAGTGATAATGCTGGGTGAATGGTGGACTTGATGATTACTTACAGTTCTCTTCCAACATGGATGATTCTACGATGATTCCGCAGTTCTATCCTCTGTAACTACTATTTAATTCTGACCTTTTCCCTGACTTTCAACCTGTTTCAATGCTGCAAGGACCCGCAAACTCCTCCCTGGGCAGCTGTTTTGCATTGCCAATAACTTTGGAACAATAATAACTCTTTCCAAGATACTTAATGAATACTGGAGAAGTATTTTCATGGGATGCAAACAATTGGGAATTGCAGCAGAGAAGCCTGTTTAAGGCGGGTGGCTGCTTTGTACAATTCACTAACACGCTGATCAGCTTTCTGCCACCAATAAGGTTACAGAGGGAACTCAGTCCATTATCCCAAAGTTAGTCAAAATTAAAGACTAGGGAAGACAAATGTCCAAACTAATGCAGAGAGTGTTTGTATTAAAAATCTCCTTTACTGTGCAAAGATACGTAATAATTTTCTTCTTTATTTAACACAACTGAATGTCTGTTCTTTTTTGTCTGCTTTCTTTCCCAGGTTCAAACATGTTGCCATCCAGTTTGTCCATATTGGGTTGGATCTTCAAATGGGAGGTACTGGCCTATTTAGGCACAGGTCTGCTGAATGCAAGTTGTACAAAACTAGTGGCATCAAAACTGCTGTGGGCAAATGATACATATTTGCATGGGCTGACACTGCTTCCAAAAGGGTTAGAATTTACTAAGTACCATCACTTCTTTTTTCAGCAAGCCTGAGTCCCTGCAGAGGCAGATTAGTATCAGAGTTAATCCTGATTAGCCTACGTTGTTAAAATTACCTGGATTGTGGGAATAGATGTTCATATTTATCATCAGCGAATAACAGCCTCAGCATACACTGAAGGTGGCAGAGGTAATGTAATTAGGAAACACTGAGGAGTGGTCTAAGTTTGGGATGAAAATGGGATACTTGAGCAACTGTAAGAAAAACAAAAAGTTTAGCAGTGTATGCTTCGGCATGCAAACTGTGTTTTAAATCAATGTAGAATACAGAATACAGAAGCTAACTGGGCTGTTGATTAAAAGATTTGTAACAATATTCAAATTTATGTGCTCACAGGCTTCAAATTCTGCTGTCAAAAAGGGGTAGTTCATACTTTAAACTATTTTTTAACGTGTTTTGTACGGACCAACAGTGGTGTCATGAACATTGCAAATTTATTTTTGCAACTGGGAAGTCTAGAAACAAAATTTCCTACCAAATTTGAAACCTCAATCTCTACAGTGAATAAGCATCAAAAAACCACTGTAAGAATAGGACATCTGAAAATACCCAGAGACTTTTCAGGCTCACAACAGCTGCATAGGGAACCTTGTTGCCAAACATTTAATTTCAGTCTAATTAGTACACATTTTGAAAAGATGGGAAACATCTACTATTCCTAGACTTTGGATTTGTTGATGCTTTAAGTAGGAAGTGACAAAAAGAGGCAAGTGATCACAGTATACAGTAATGGATTGCATTCAGCTAAGCTTAACTAAGTATTTTTAAGCAAAATACTTCACACAATTGAAACCAGCAGGCTATTACATTTCCTAAAGCATTTGGAGTTGCCTCTGTAATACTGATCTATGGTAAGACTCCTCCTGTAGATTATTATAGCATGTTACATTATATAAAAGTCAGTGCATCCAATTATTCATGAATGTACAGCTCAGTGTACACTGCTTTTAATGAAATAGGTTTGGAGACTGAAGTTAGTCTATTTCTGGCTGTAGCCTGAACATGACTGAGTAATTAACATTGCTTGGTCCTGATAGGAGCAAGGTGCATCATAGTAACACACATTAAAGAAACCTTGTGATCGATTAGACCAATTTGTGTTACTGTAGTCTTCTTCTATCTTGGAAAGTCCAGCAGTTGGTGCTGACATTAAGTCTGCTTTGACTCCTTATTTAGTTCCTTAGGAAGGCATTTTATACTTGTCCTGAGCTTTGGCCTAAGTAGATCCCAAGTTTTTCCACTCCATAAAACCCAAGCCATGCCTAACAGCAATGCTTTAATGTGAGATGCTACTGTGTGCTGTTGGCTATTCTTTCTAAAATCTTCCTATTTCAGAAAAAGATGACAAAATAATTGTGTCATCTACTGAGAGACTTTGAATTCTTAGCAGAAGACACAGCTTCTCTTCAAGGGGTTCTTGAAATCTTTCAAACATATTTCAACTATTCCCCTGATAAATGAAATCGGGAGCCCTTAGCACGCAGATCAACTTATTCAAAATGTACTACTGTAGACAGTAAGCCAGCTCCCAGTTGTGTGTCAGGCACATACTTATTTTCAATGGCCTCTGGTCTCAAAATTTTTCAATTGTACCCTGGGACCTCATGTCTGGCACATTTCCCACTATAGATATAACATTCTTTCACTGCAACAGTAATTTCATCCTACTGACATGTCTAAGGCATTGCTCTTATTGGTCCCAGCAGCAGATTGTGCAGTACTCTTACATGCATTTATGTGTTTATGCATGTGGATGCTGACATGAACCACAATGGAGTTCTAAACAGCGCTATTTAAAAGCAAAAGCAATTCCCCACTCCCTGTTTTCCCAGATGATGCTAGATCATGGAAGGGTTGGTATCACAGTACCCTGTGGCAGCAGGTATCTTTCCAAATCATCCTGGCCTGCTTTGTTTATCTCACCTAACACTTAGTGCTGCAGTCCCCAGAAGGATTTTTTGCTGTGCCTCATCATTTCTCTGCAAGTTTAAGTGAATTTTGTAATACCTTTTAATATACCATTTCTTGGGAGTTGCCAGAGTATGTTTATTAATATAAACATTAATTTTTGGTCTGAGAAATTCATAACAATTTTCACGTAAAGAGATAATCTGTAACAGAGCAATCCCACAATAATAAACCAAAAATATTAAGACACGTATAATTTCTTAAAATAGCACAGGTACAAACACAGTTGAAGAGCACGCATTAGAAAGCTGAAGCTTCAAGAACAATTGTATAGTAGGCAACCAAAATTCAACAGACAGGCACATTATTTCACAGACATGTTTCCTAAAGGTAGTTTCTTAGATGCTTTCCCAGGAAGGGCTTCATCTATCAAGCACTGTAAATCACAAATAATTTGTTGGACTGCCTCATGTATAAACCTCCAACAGATCAAATCAGAAAGTGTGTGACTCAGACCATGATCAGGATTGTGAGGGTATTTATCTGGAAATCCATCCAAAGTGTAACTGTACAAGTGTGCAACTAAAGATCTGAGAGACAAAGTTTGCTGGAAGCAGCGTGTAACTCAGTTCAGGTAGCTGGAGCAAAACAAAAGTTAAGAACTCTTGGTCACAAAATTCTTCACATCTAACATAGGCAGGTATCATGGGGTGTGGAGTTCATGTGCCAGAATTTTGCCCATTTTTTCCTGTTTTCCCTTTTAGTAGTCTAATGAAAAATGCAACTTAAACACTGACCCTCTTTAGCTCATCTTAATTCTGAACCCAACTGTAACGCTTGCAGTAGTAGAAAATAGCATTTCCCTTTTCAGGTGAACATCTTAGATCTGCTGGAATAAGTTGCAAAGTATTATTTTCCCTTTCAACAGTCACCACAGTTATGAAGTTAAAGCTGCTTGATAAAACTTCACTTCAAATACGTGCAGTTTACAACAGAGTATTTCAGTTGTAAAGAGACCTGAACATTTCTGGACAAAAATTAGAGCCTCTTATCAAGGACATTGTCCAAATGCCTCAAAACACTGACAGGCAGGGTACACCAACCACCTTTAGGAAGCTTCTTCAAGCTTCTGCTGCTCAATCTCTTCTCTAGGTGTAGACTGCTCTCCCACTCTTCAAGATGACCTATTTTAATCATCTAGATTTTACAACATGGAATAAGACACCTGCTATTAACTAGAGGGGTATTTCTGTCCTTAAAAATTAAAAAGTCAAGTTAAAGGCTTCTCTAGAAGTTCATGCCATTTTACAAGCTGCAAGATAAAAATTTATGAGTGAAACACAACATCCATATGGCAGGTAGAGGTTCTACCCCTCAAAAAGTCATCTAGCCCTAGGGTTAAAAGACATAAGAGCCATAAAAGTTAAGTTTCAAAAGGAAGTGGAGAAAGCTGCTGAAAAATTTCCTTACCAGGCTATTTGAAAAGGGTTAATATTAACTAAGGTTAACTAATAAGCTTGTGAAATGCACTGCTGAACTTAAGGAGACCTCAGGGCCCCACATCCACTGAAAAAAAACCCACAGTGAAGAAACAGACGAATCATGCTGGAACACAGAACGTGTTTGGGGTAGGTGTCAGAGTTGACAGTCACTAAATAACAGCCATTTCCTACCCTTCTGTCTGGATGACCTGTAAGTACTGATATAGTTTGACTTCTTGGTGACCTATTTTTATCTGAGCAATGTCTAGACTCCTTGCAAAGCTTCTGTGCACTGATCACTTCAGAAAAGCAGTCCAATGACAAACAGTGAAAAAAGTTTTATTTGCTCTGTATCTTGAAACAAGTGTAATTAATCCACAGTATTTTCCCAAGTATAGTCTGTCATAAAATATGAACAAAAGCATCTTTTTTTCTGCATACACTGTCTTCCAAGTGCTAAGAAAAAATTATTATAACAGATTAAGAACAAACCTACAGCACTCTTTTACTTTAGCTGGTTCTGATACAGAGGCATACTTTTTTATTTGAGAATCAACTCCCAGAGACTTAGCTAATTGCACAGCATTTGTATCATCACTGATTAGCGTCCCAAGAGCCACAAGCAGTCTAAAAATGGCTTCAAGATCTTGAACAACTTCCATAACTGTGCTGATTACTGATAAACATTGGGCTTTGCCCTCAACGTTGTTGACTTTATGTAAACATACAGCATAGTTCAATGTCAGTGTGGCCAGTGCAATATGGATGTTCTTATTACTGCCTGATTTAGTTTCTATTGCTTGTGTCATTATTTCATCCCTCTGTTCCATCATGAGCTTCTGGCCTGCATGGCTGACAAAACAATTACAAAGAGCTCTAAGTGCCAACAGTTGGTTTGCTTGTTTGCCTTTAGGATTCAGAAATTTAAGAAGAAGGATGATAAACTGTACATGTTCCTTTTCACTGCAGAAGTTTTCATTCACAGTGGGATGCCTGACAGACAATCTAAGAATGTCTAGCGCTGGAAAGACAATATCTAAGAAACAGAACAAAACAAAATTTTAGTATTAATACTGCATTATGTATAAATTTATCAGTGAGTTTCTTTCAGATGCAGACCTTATTTGCCCTACAGGTTTGGGAACAGACAGTAACAGTTTCATGCGTAAGTGAAGCATAAATTGTTTCACATTCATAAAGACAAATATTGACAAATCTATTCCAGTAACACTTCAATTATCATTAAAAAATACACAATCCTTAATTTAGGATTAACATAGGGCTTTGCAGAAAATCTTAAAATCTTTTCTTTTCTTTGTCTAAAATCTCTAATTGATAACACTGAAGGTAAGCACAAGATATGTTAAGTAATCCAAAAAAGCCTCTGAAAGCTGAAAGTTCAGTGACTGATCACCCCTACATAGACAGCATCTCCCTTTGTCCTCATTCCATAACTTACAGTACAATATAGCTACAAAACTGCTTACAAGAGAAGAAAATAAAAAACATCTTCTCAACTGAAGAGCTGGAAATCATTGTAAGGAAACTGAACTGAAAGCTTGTAATGTCCCCCCTTCCCCAGATTCTGAATACATATATATCTTTGTATCTACTACTGGTATCCAATGCTTTCAACCAAATCAAAACTGAACTTGTCCAACTACTTATCTTATTACAGGTTTTTCCTGCATATATGCAGAATCTTCAGAATTAATGCCTTGTACAATACAAAGAGTCTGGAAGGTATGACATTGGCCATCACCAGCTCCTCTTTATGCAAAACACTATTTGATTAAGTGATATTATAAAATGAGCACGAATTTTTAATATTGAAATGTTTTTCTTATTAGTAAATCTTTAACTGCAATTTTTAAAAAAAGTTAATTTTAACCATTCTTAGATATTTGTATGTGCAAACAATTGTTTCTTCCAGAATGTGCTGTAACAACCAAAATACCTTTTCCAATCCATCAGTGCTGACAATATTATTAAATGTAATTATATCACCTCCACTTCCATTCTTCCAGCATGTCATTTCACTAATGCAGTTTTGATCATATAGCATAGCATCAGTAACTTCTTCTCTACCATATTAAACAGGAGCTACTTTTGATTTTTTTTCCCCATAATTTATCTCATAATTTCATCTCTCATTTGGTAACAGCTTAGGATGCCAAGTTCGCACTTCCTTACTCTATTTCCTGACAAGTCTCACACCTTTTTGAGGATGGCCCTGCTAATGAAATAATCATAACTGACTTTTAAATCAAGTGTCCTCTTTATGTTTATTATTTTGCCAAAAAAACTTGACAGCCAATTACCAAATTTGCCCCTGAAGCTGATCACTGCTGTCAGCACCTTTTATTCATCTTCTCTTTTCTACTTGGGCTATCAAGTCTTTGGGACTGACTCAGTGTAACATACAGCATGATGAGTCTTTTCATTCATGGTGAAGTACTGATGAGATGATGCAAAAAACAATTGTAAGAGTTTACCTTCTGGCCAGTTAACTGCTCTCCATAAAGTCTGAAGTTGCTGTGCTGTAGGTGTTTCCGTAGAGGTGTTGCATGTTGCAGACAGTAACTTTTCTAGGATTATCAAGTCATCTTCAGTAAGCTTATGTTCTTCAGCTGCACTGCAATTAAGTTCCTTTAATTTGCCTATAATACCAAAAGAAGAGGCACAACTTTCCCAAAACAGAACTTCAGAAATTGAGATCTCAACTGAAATGCTACAAAAGCACTTTAAAAACAAGTAACAACTATTGCAATTGAGTGGTTCTTGGGGGGTCAGATTTTTTAAACATGTTTTCCAATTTGATAATTTCTCATTTCAAGATTTTAATTATCACAATGATTGTTACTATTAATTTCACTTGAACAATGCGACACAAAGATTCAGAATTTGTAGAAAAATTTTAGAAAATGCCTATATAAAGATAAAAATGCAGAAAGGAGTCATAAGAACAACAGAGCTTTCATAACTGAAATACAATTTAGTTTTGCTCTTTTATTAAGTAGTAAAAACATTAAAGGTACTGGATGTTCTTAGTGTGATCATAATTTTTTTATTTTTACTTCAATCATGTGATCATGTTTTGCTTATGACATATGCTATATTCAATCTTCAGTGTGATTTAAAAATCGAACTATTAGATTAATGTAATGGATCTGGCATTAAGGAAATGTTTTTTTAAAAATCTCAATCAAATTACTTCAAAAATATTTTAAAAAATCCTTGATATTAAAACACTGACCCAGTATCTGCGTAGGATTGGCCTGGTCAAAGGTGACAGCATCTTTCTTCGGAAAATAAATATTTTCAACTTTAGCTGCAGCTGACTGGTAGGCATCCATTCCTACAGAAGGGAAATACAGAGCATTCCACGGTGTACCAAGGTGTCTGATATAGAATGATGTCCTAGCAGTAACTCTCTACTCCTGGACATTACTCAGAAAAACGTCTCTTGAAAAAAACCCTGAATGTCTATGCAAACAGCTGTCATTCCTTACATTATTTTTACATTCCTGAAAGCAATATCTTCACAAACTGTTCCCCCCTCATGTAAAAGTTTACATGAACTTTACATTTCAACTTCACATGAAAGTTGAAATTATTAACAGTCATTTCTTAATTATGTGAACTAAATACACAGTCACTTATAGCAACAGCTATCGTACTTGACACATAAAAATGGCATGGATCTTTTTAGGAAAAATATCCCTCTTGCCCCTGAAATCTTGTATTTTTATTATTTTCATAATGAAACTGTTCACATATTAGAAGATTTGCAGACATGATGAAGTTAGGGCACATGCAGTAGTAGCCTGAAATGTCTTTTTTTAAGGAGCAATATAAAGCTTTTATCATCACCCATAATGATTTCTTAAACTCACAGATCTAGCGGCTGATATTGTATAATGCCCATTAACTATGTATCAGTTTTTCTGATCAACAACACAACTACTAGGAGATCAATAATCCTGTCATATTATTAATATTATACATTTTAATGCTTGTGTGCATGATTCCTGCAGGCAAAGGAAGGCTCTGTTATCCCTCTTTTATGATTAATTTCAGAGTATAAGCAGCTTCAATCTGCTATTTTTAATAAAGTATGAATTTGCATCAATGCAGAAATCGTGTCAGAGGAAAACAACAAACCTAACAATCAGGAATGTTTTTCACTGGCAGACATTTCTCTTACCTGTAAATGGATCAACCCCGCCCACTGGAGGTACTGTGTTTGATGCTGAACCAGGAACATAGCGACCAGCACCTAAAAAAGATGTCAAGTTTTTAAACACCATCACCAATAAAGAGGTAATGTATACCGGTATTTAGTTACTACTTTTCAAACAAAACTATTAAAAACGATTTTTCTGCACTAAAGGAAATACAAAGTAGTGTTCAACACCTCTCTAAGGATTAAATCAATGCCTGTGCGAGGATGTTGGCGATGACAGCATTCACAAGCTGTGAGCCCACAGCTGGGAGACACTGTGTCATCACTGTGGGACACTGTGGGATCTCTGGCACTCACAGGTGAAGTGGGCTTCAGCACAGCAGATACCTTATCCATGACAAGTTCCAGCAGGAGGGCACACTGCCCTGGCAGTGACTCTCTTGTGCCTGAGCCATGAGAGGTCTCTCCTTTGGGAGTTGGACTCTCTTGCACTGAGGCCTCAATGAGGCCTCCATCTACAGAGACCACAGAGCCACAAAAGCCATGGAGGAGAAACAGCTGGACACAGAAGGCTGTCAAGACTCAGAAGACCAAAGGCTGTGAGTTTTTGTAATAGCACAAAGGCTTCTGCTCTACCTGTGTACCTGCAACTGCAAGAGCAGGCAGTGAGCACCCTGGCACTGGTGTGGACAAACACCCAGCAGTGATGTGTTAAGAGCCAGTTGAAACTACATCTCATGTTTCCAAAAACAGGAAAGGCAAGCAGCAGTGATGGGAAGCAGAGTAACATCCTGCATGGTAGGGAGGCACCTGCCTATGCATATGGCCTGGTAACTTGTGAAGTATGTGTCTGCTGGGGCAAGGATGCCACAGAGACACTAACAAGCCTTGCCTGGCCTTCAGACTGTTACTCTGCTACTCTTCCACATGGCAATCAATGGTTTTGCCAAGGAGGTCTTGGAGGATTTCAAGAGTGATTAGAGAGCTCTGAGAACAAGGCTGAAGAGTTCAGGGCATTTCTTTGTTACTCTGAACAAAGCAGAAATGCTGGAATGCAAATGGATTTATCAAGTGGATCCAAAACTCACTGGACGGCTGGTTTTGCAGGCAAGATTTTGGCATCCAGTGATTACAGGAACCTCTTTGAGGACCAAGAGCTCTTAATCAGGGATGGGAGAAGTCTGCCAATGCAGGGCTGGAACTGGGAATGTTTTTGCAAACAAGACTACTAAATTAGTGAGGAGGACTTTACAATAGCTATACCAATGAGGATCAGAATCTAAGATATGGGGCGGATGGTACCAATAAAGATGTAAAAAAAAAAAAACCAAGTAAAAATGAAAATAGAAAACTACCTCTATGAATATACCTAATCTTGTGTGGTTCATGAATATGAAGTCTGGCAAAACAAAAGGTTTAGGTCCTTACTCTTCTGCTGTAGTGGACAAAGTAACATGAGGCAGACCCAACAGCAAAGGGCTTACCTCTACTGAAAAGATCTCGGTATGCTTTGAAGTGGCAGAGCCCACCTTACCAGGCTGTTCCACACTACTGCCCCAAACAGAAAACTGCAAGAAACAGCTGTCTGGAGCTAAACATTGAATGCAACAGAAAACAACTGAAATGTGTATCTTAAGTGCTAGCCAGACAGATATGAATTTTACATTACCTGTAAATGGGTCTGCCCCAGGTATTGCACTTGATCCAGATGAAGAGCCTGGAACATAACGTCCAGCACCTAGTCAAACACCAAGAAAAGCAAGGACTATTAAACACACCTTGATGTTATTAAAATCCAGAGAGGGGTAACAAAGCTGGTGAAAGGTCTGGAGTGCCTATCCTATGAGGAGCGGCGGAGGGAGCTGGGGTTGTTTAGCCTGAAGAAAAGAAGGCTCAGGGGATACCTTACCTCACTCTACAACTTCCTGAAAGAAGGCTGTAGCCAGCTGGGGATTGGCCTCTTCTCCTAGGCAACCAGTGACAGGAGGAGAGGGCATAGCCTTAAACTGCACTGGGGGAGGTTTAGGTAGGACATGAAGAAGAATTTCTTCACAGAAATGGTGATTCGATACTGGAATGAGCTGAGCAGGGAGGTGGTGGAGGTGTTAAAGGGAAGACTGAATGTGTGGCACTTGGTACCACGGTCTAGTTGACACGGTGCTGTTCAGTTATAGGTTAGACTTGATCTCAGAGGTCTTTTCCTACCTAATTACTTCTGGGACAACTGCAGCTCTCAGACTTACATATAAACCAACAAGCCTGTATTCCCATTATCAGTCCCTTGCAAGAAAAAGATTTAGCTCAATTATTTTAATGCTATTTTCTTCTTAAATTCATCTTTGTGAAATTAATTTAATTAGTTTGTTTTGTAAATGTGATAAGCAGATGTAATTGATTAACATGGTTTAGCTTATCAGTAATCAATTTGTTCTAGTTCCATTTCCTGCCTGAAAAAGGTCATTTATGTATTTCACATTTATGTATTTTGATTAATCCTCTGGCTAAATTTTTGCATTTTATTAATTGTTTTAACAGCATCTGGCACTTCTTGTATGAAAACTGGACCTTTCTTTCACTGGAAAAAAAAGACTAGACTGAAAAATACAACTGGCTTGATTAGAATTTTGCTGAATATTTTTCGTTTTTTGGCTTTTTTTTTTCGGAACTATCTGTGCCTTTGCCCTCAATCATTTAAGGATATGAAAGTATCTGTAGAAGTTGTTCAAGAGCTATGACACTGAAATCTGCGTGGGCAGACAATTCTGTGAGGTTCAACAAGGCCAAGTACTGGCTCCTCCCCGTGGGTCACAACAACCCTGTGCAGAGATACAGGCTGGGGACAGAGTGGCTGGAAAGCTGCCCAGAAGAAAAGGACCTGGCAATGCTGATCATCACCTGCCTGACCATTACCTAAGAGTGTGCCTATGTGGCCAAGAAGGACAATAGTATCTCGGCTTTTATCCCAGCAGGACCAGGGCTGTAGCTGTCCCTTTGTACTTGCCCCTGGTGAGGCCACACCTCAAATCCTGTGATCAGTTCTGGGCCCCTCACAACAACAAACACACTGAGGTGCTGCAGGCAAGTCCAGAAAAGGGCAATGCAGCTGGTGAAGCGTCTGGAGCACAGGTTTTATGAGAAGCACCTGAAGGAACTGGGGGTGTTTAACTGGTGCAGGTGGACCTTACTGCTCTCTACAAGAATTTGAAAGGTATCAAGATGGGGGTCAGTCTCTTGTCCCAGTAAAAGGATGCAAAGAAGTGGTCCCAAACTGCACCAGGAGAGGTTTAGATTGGGTATTAGGAAAAAGTTCTATACTGGAAGGGTGGTCAGGCATTGGAATAGGCTGCCCAGGGAAGTGCCTGAAGCATCCGAAGAACTATGTGAATATGGGATATGATTTAGGGGTGAACATGGAAGTGGTCAGTTAGTGGCTGAACTCAATATTCTTAAGCGTCTTTTCCAATCTTAAATGATTCTATGACTCTATGGAAGGGATATGGATTGAAACCTAATGGGACAACCACGGCCAGAGGGTGGTGGCCAGTGCAACAACATTTGCTGGAATCCAGCCACTGGTGGTGTACCCTAGACATGAGTAGTGCATCCAGTCCTGCTCCACATCTTCACTAATGATGGTGTGGAAGATCAGTCAGAGTGTGCTGAAGACACAAAACTCAGAGGAGTATCTAATGTCATCACTTAACTTTAAAATATTTACCTGTAAATGGATCTGAAAATTGATTACTTGTACTCAACAGTGTTTGCCCCTTAGTGTTGTCCATAATAAACTTGGCCACCTGATCCAGAAACATAGGATTTAGATCATTCTTTTGCAGGAAGTTGTATGCAGTCAGCCAAGGATCATCAGTGATGTTATATGGCAGTTTGTAGGAAGGCCCATTTTCGTTTACATCAATGGTAAAAACATAGTCATATTCCTTCAAGTGGAATAAAAATAAAAACATATTAGAAGTCTTCCAGCACTTTTTATGTAATGTTGTATTAAATGTAGTGTAACAGAGGCCCAGACCTAAGCCTAAAAACTTAAACCACTGCTACTTACAGAACATATCATCAATACTCTCCTGAGAGATTGCAAGTAAACATTTGCTGATTTAGGGTAAACACTAAACATTACTTAGCAACAGCCAAAACATCAGTGTGTCGTAACACTGTTGCTATACTATATCCAAAACACACAGCATTGTACCAGCTGCTAAGAAGAATACGAACTCTGTTCAGGCAAAAATCACACTTAAACCTGTATTTCCCAGAACTTTCTGCTCAAGAAGAGCAGAGTAAAACAACATATCATAATGCATGTACAGATATATTACCAAATAAAGATGCATCAGGTCACTATCATGGACACATCTGGCTCCCTCCAACGCTATAAAACAATCAGACATCTCAAGAAATTTGAGTCTTAAAAGTACACTTCTAATGCTAGCAAACGACTTCCTAATGTTTCTTTAAAATCTGTGAGAGTGAAAATCAGTATTTTGGAGGCATTTCTTCTGTGGCGGACCCTGACAAGCTTTTCTGTGTATATTTCAGTAAAGGAAACATTTTTCAGCTTATATGTCTTTAGGTCAGCTTACCTGTTTTTAGGTTCAATAGTTACTATACAGAAGCAGTACAGAAAGTCTGGTATCTAACATTTTAGGTAAGCCTTGCATTATAAAGTTAATTTCCTTTGGGAAGGATATTAAAACTAACTTCTCAAGGTATTAACAATACATACAATAGAACTTGACAACTTCTCTAGTAATGGTTTACCTTTCTCCAAAATAATGTGTCTATTGGCTTGCTCATTTTACAAAATGTGTTTTGTAAGTAATAAACTGTACTTACTTACACTTCTACCTCTGAGATCAAAGGTAACAAAAAAGTTCCTGTTTTCTAATACAGATATTTTTCAAAGACCTGTTTTCTAAATTATATTTTATATGAACAAAGACCAGTTACTTAGGAAAGAATGAAACAAATTAAAGTTTGCATATACCTTTCCTTCAAATAAAACTTTTCCAGATGTTTGTTGTGTGGCTCCAGAAGAACCAACAACATCACCGATCTTTATCCATCTTCCTTCACTAACACTCCATTGATATGCTTCTACTTTCCCATTATCTTTAATAAGCCGTGTCTGTCCATCTCTTGTTCCTGTAGGCAGGAGTTCAAACAATTTCAAGGATATGATTTACTTTAGGAGAGAAAAATACTCAAATGGCGCTCAGCATTAAAAATTTAAAAACAGTTCAACAACACTTGAATCAACAGCACAGGAATTAAGCAGATACACGGTTTAACCCCAGATGGCAACTAAGCACCACACAGACACACTCACTGGCTTCGTGGTTGGGGTGCAGGAAAGAATTGGATGCATAGAAGTGAAAAATTGGGTGACTGAGATATAATTTTAAAAGGTTAATCAAAAACCACATGCACAAGCAAAGCAAAACAAGGAATTCATACACCACTTCCCATGGGCAGGCAGGTGTTCAGCTGTCTCCAGAGGAGCAAGGCTCCATCAGGCTCAACAATTCCTTGGAAAGACAAATGCCAACACTGCAAACATATCCCCTCTCACTTCCTTCTTCTTCCCCCTAGTCTATATGTTGAATGGTATGGGGATTCCCCTTGGGTCAGCTGGAGTCAGCTGTCCCAGCTGCACCCCTCCCAGCTCCCTGCACACCCTCAGCCTCCTCACCGGTGGGGTGGGTGAGGAGAAGCAAAGGCCTTGGCTCTGTGTTATCCCTGCTCAGCAATAACAAAAACAGCCCTGTGTTATCAGCCCTGTTTTCAAGCACAAATCCTAAACACAGCCCCATAATAGTTACTATGGAGAAAATAAACTCTATCCCAGCAAAACCCAGACAAAATACTACATCTCACAACAAGAATATCAGCAATTTTAACGAGCATCTTACAATTATGCTAACAGTATCTGCCAGCCGACCAAGTGGCCAAACCAATACTTAGATCAAGTACTCCAGAAGTTCATCAGCTTCTCAGCAAGATGCCAATTAAGAAAAGTGATATTCTCTCATAGTCTAACAAGATGCAAAGTTTCATATGGATCTAAGATCTATGCCACTTCCTGATCATAGCCAAGGGCTGAAGTCACTGGTTACTTCACCTTGGGAAAAAGTATTTGTCTGTTTAAGAATAATGTTTACTACTGCTTCTACTGCATTCTCAAGTACCTACAAAGTGTGAGCCCAGCCCATCAAGACTATCTTTCAAGCCAAAAGCTAAAGCAGAAAATTTGCATTTCTACTGTCATTAAGAAAAAAACCTGCACATTCAGTACTCCTTTTACAAATTACCTGTTTCACATACTCTTGGTATGAACAAGCTGGCAGAACAGATAGAAAATATCTCAAACATAATGTAGTATCAATTCCACCCTTTTCTAAATTATCTCATAGGAGAATAAGAAAACCCCCAAAACCAAAAAACCTTGAGTCCTGTTTCTAAAAGAATCTGTGAAAGGATACCAGAGCAAAATTAAGCCATTTCCTTCAGTAACCCTATCAAAAGGGATTACAGTTTTAAGTTCAGAAACCATCAGAAGCTTCAATACCTCCAACCAAGATTTGGAGGCACCTCTGACATGACAGAAGTATAGTAACTTACCAGGATCCTTAAGGTGTTCTCTTCCAGGAAGGTCATCAGCATTGATATCTCCTAAATCACCAGTTTTAGGGTCAATGGATGCTTGGGCAAGCTCATTTTCAAAAGCCTGAATCTCCTCAGCACTTGCTGTACGTTCCAAGGACTCTGTAAACACCCTTATAATTCCATCACTGAACAGAGAGAAAAGATTCAAATAGAAATACTATTTTAAATATCACAATGACTGCATAAATTCTAATGGTGACTTCTGTGTTGCAATAAATCATCGCTATTTCCAATTACCCCTCCCAATTATTGCTATGAAAGGAATTCACTCTCATACTAAAACCATACAGAGAAGGAATCAAGCAGGTAACCCGGTCTTCAGAAAAATTTTTAAGTCAAGATACAATATGCTTATCAAAATGGTTTTTTATACCATGTTTACTAAATTTATTCTCAAGTCTATTCATGATTTACCACATTTCTAAAGAACTCACTCTACCCCATGAATGACATCAAAAAATTACTTCTTGGATGTAGTGTAGCGCATGTTTAAATTTAACGCACATTCACTCTGACGGCTTTATTTTTAAATATAAATGAAACTGACATCCAAAGTGATGCTGGCAATTTCTTCAAGGATTGTCAGATTCGGATCTACAAATATATTGAAAGTAAAACTTGGGATACCTTGCACCAACTACGATGTCACCATTGTCTAAGACACAGCAGCACCATACAGACTGAGCTGGAAGTCTGATTGTTTGAGCACATTCCCCTTGTTTCCAGATTCTAAGAGATCTATCCTCTCCAGTTGTTACAAAATCTGAAAATAAAAAGATATAAAAAAACTTTTGAAGTCTATTTTCAGCATACTGTGATAAAGGATGCTATTCTGAAACTGGATATCTAAAAATCACAACAGTAAAAGAATCTTTCTGCAATTTAGTACTTGTCTCAATTACAAGTAGAGAGCAAAAAAAACCTACTGTTCACTTGCATTCTCAAAAAATCCAAAGTGCATAAATTGCAGATTAAGCAGCCAGACAGTGAATAAAACTGTGCCCAAAACAAAAAAGATCCCTTCATCCTTTAAAGGGCTTGAACGATTTTATAATCATCATAGTTTCATCTTGCACAATAGTTGCATAAGTTCACATTTGTTTCAAACTAACTTTTGGAACATAAGCCTGCTTTATCAGGAAACACACAAAAGCAATTTTAAAAGTCTACAAACTCCTCAACGAGGGATTTTAAGGCATAGGAGGTCTACAATATAAGTACTAACCCATATACATGCACTAGACCTATTGAACACATGTGCAAGTGTCCAATACACCCCATAAAGGTCACTGACTTGGAATTTCTTCTGCAACTGGCTCAACAGTTAGTTCTGAACCTCTAAATCTCTAACTCTGAAAACAACTGTAATTAAGCCTCATAACATGAAATTCTTAACCTAAACTACATATAATGCACATTGTGGAAGTATTTGAATTTACATCATCTCAAACTGGCATGCCATACATTACTATTTTACTACTCTGCAACAGCACTGAAATACAAGTGGCAGCAAAGACAATAGTTTTGCCCACTGTTTCATCTAAGTTTTAATTAAGCTTTCAATTTGCCCTAACCCAGGACCTTTTATCCCACATACTGCCAGAGCAATTTTGACAGCAGAGCAACTCGGAGTCAATCTCAACGTATTTTTTTATCTATTTACACTAGGTGTAAGAAAAAAATTAAATGGTACTGGTGTTCTTCAGTTGTGGCAGTGGCACAGAACATCAGAATACACACCCTCCCATTTCATTTTGAAGAATGTTGTGTAACAGTCAGGAAGGAATCCTACCTTTACATCGAGGGAAGACAGAAATGCTGTATATGTAATTTGTATGTCCGTAATACACCTGCAGACACTCGCCAGAGATCTGCCACCTTCGAACACTAGCATCATTAGCACAGGAAAGGAACTCCATTTCACTGAGAATAGCTAGACCTCTCACACAATCTTCATGTCCTTTACAAAAGGAAGAGAAAATTTTAATGCAGTTATTGTCTCCATTAGCAGCAATATACCGCTTCTAAATATAAGTATAGTTCACATCTAAATTCAGGTAACAAATCTTTGTGGGAACAGTTAGGAAAAAAAAATTAATTGCTCACAATTCTGTGAGAAATATCTTATTTTTTTAGATGTCATGTGGCCTCTGGACATAACTACTTCAAAAAGTAGATTACTTTCAAAATCCTGACTAAATATCGTTCAGTTTATCCATGCTCTTGTAAGATTTTAATGTTTTTTCTCTTTTGACAAGAACAGACCACACCAGTGAAATTATCAACTGCAGCAACATTTACCAGCGAATGTTCTTTCACATCTGCCTGCCTTCCACAGTTTTATAGTTTTGTCAGCTGAACCAGTCAACATTAATCCCTGTTCAGGAAGTATCTTCACTGCCCATATTGCAGCTGTGTGACCCTGCAAAAAACCCAACATTGTTAAGACATGTCAGAATCAAATTCAGAGTACTTATTTCACATTCACGTAGAGAAACTTCATACCTGTAATGTCATCATACATCTGTCATTCAACCAGACTTTTGCTGTTGTATCCCATGATCCACTTAATAATGTGCCAAATTTCCCAGATGAAAGGCTGCAAACTGGAATGAACATTCAAGTCAGAACTGACAAGTACCCTGCACTGCTACAAATCTTAAGTAATTTCAAAAGATTCAATTAAGAGGATTTATTTGGTATTAGTAGCATATTTAGTGTTGAGGAGTCTAGAGAAGAATTAAGTGAACTGTAGTTGCATTGCAACCCAGAAAGAAGCTGCTTAAAATTCTCCTAATTTTAGGTTTAAAAAATTGAAATATTTTTGCCACTCATATTTTAAAATTTCTCACAGTCATAGATCTCTTCTCTTGGACTAGAATATGATGACAAACAGGTGAGATAACTAGTCAAGACACACAATTAATGCAAATGTGTAGTTTTTAAGAGAAAGACATGTTTTGTCTATAGGTATTAATTTATGTCTTCAAGAAGTTATTTCATATGAAAAATACTTAGCTCACCTTCTTGGAAGGCAAAATACTATCACCAAGAAACTGTGGTGGGATTCAAAGATTTAGTAGAAAGGTAATCTGCAATTTACACAGTGTAAAGCTCTGTATTTAAAGCACCAATTAATATTAAATACTCATCTAAGTAACAAAATGGGCAGAGGAAGTTTATTTAGGAAGCTCATTTTTTTCCACTTGTATCAGCTTTGACAAAAAAATTAATACATGAAGAACTAACTGCTTCTTAAAAGTGCAATTCTTAACAAAAGGGTAATCATTCTGTGAATTGCCAGGAATTTTGAGAGACAGTGAAAGTTCAAACATTTATCAGGACAAACTTAGAAGTCCTTGCAATGAATGGTCACTGCATGAATTAAGATTATAAAATCCTATTTGCAGAGGACATAATTAAACAGTTTGTTACATTATATACCAAATAAATCAAAATTGAGTTTCATAAATTTGTTTTAATTTCCTCTCTAATAAATCAGGTTAACTTTTATGTAAAAAACTCCAAAATATAATTATGACATACCTGTGTTTTTATGACCCTTAAGAACGTAAAGAGGAGCTGGGTTGTCAACTGTGAAAATGCAAATATTATGATCATTGCCACCAGTTGCAATCAGCCCACGAGGATAGAGGTCACTTGGAGGTATGATGCACACGCAAGATACAAAATTTGAGTGGCCACTCATACAGTGCATCTCAGTAAAACCCCTGTTAAGACTTAAACATAGATGATAATCAGTTTAGAATCATGACAGAAACAGTACTTTATTTGAGTAAATTACAGTTCTTTAATTAATAACTATGCTTGCCTTGCACTGAACAAGTACTATAGATGGCCTAGAAAGAAGAAATTTAAGACAAAATTTACATCCCAGAATTCCTCCCTGTACACAATACTAAAGCTTTCCACTTATTTTTCAATGCAGTGATAGGCCTGGAAGGACTTTTCTTTTTTCTTGCTCATTGGCAAACACTCTGCCAAATTTTATCAGAAATAGCTACAGTCTGCCTTTATGGCATCTTTTTTTTTTTCTGAAAACTCAAATGTATGTCCAAGTACATGCTAAAGTAAGAGCACACAAATGTAGTTTACTGCCAGCCATGTGTATTCACTGGCTCTTCATTAGGAGCACTATAGAGGAATAAAAGTTAAACAGATCATAATGGACTCAACCAGCACCCTCATTTCTTCATCCTCAGCCAATCTCAGTAGTTACAGTACTAACCAAAAAAAGCTACTTATTCCCATAGGATAAACATGCAGGTTGTGGTGCTGTGTGCTTGCTCTGTTTTCCTGTGTTTGTTTGCGCTCACAAATACGTAACCTATCATATGATATCACACAGTTATCCTTCAAACCCTAAAGCTTGGCAAACTTGAAATATGTTAGGAAATCACAATACTCTTCTAGATTCTAAAAGATCTCCCCTTAAGGCACATAGAACAAATTATAGAAGGCAACATCTCTTCTTGAAAAAGCTGAACCAAAATAGCACACAGTAGTGTGCTCACCCACTGAACCCTGACTACTGTAGTCCCTGAGCCTCGGAAGCAGAGAAGCATAATCAATATCGACATAGTAAGTTGATACAAGTAAGTTATGTCTTCTTCCTCACAAAGTTCTCAAAAACTGTGGGTTAGAACTAGAATTCCTCTCCTCCTGCAAATTTCTGTGCAATTTAGCAAGTTCTTTGTCTTGTGATAACAGACTCAATAAGACCCACTTAATAAGATTAGTTTTTCTTCACCTCAGCCGCAGAGCTCCAGAGATCAATACGAAGAGACATGTGAGCACTCAGCAAATCTGCCAATTATTCTATTTCACATGAAGGCAATGGGAAGAATATTCATGCCTAGTAACTTCAGAATACAGATCACAATACACAACTACAAGTCTGGGAGGAGGTACACCCTGTAGCTTCCAGCAATACCCAACACCTCCCACACGCGTTGCTTAGCAGTGTATCTGGTCAGCTTTTGGTCAAGGTAATATGCTGAAAAAATCACTCTGTGAATTCAACGACACAAATTAGTAGGAGACAACCCTGTGCAACATGAATATCAGGAAAATTAATCTTGGGATATTTTTTTCTTTTTCTAAGTGTTTGTGTATTTACTTTTCTGTACGGTTTTTTGTTCATAATCCATTTTACGTTTAAAGAAGCTTGTCTAGCAAGAGTGAGAAAGGATGGGGTTTTTTGGTGTGCTTTTTTTCAAAGCACACTGCCTTACTGTCAAAATGGCAGCACTCTTACTTAGCAGGATTACTTGGGCACTGAATACCATGAAGTAGAAACAACACTATTAATACCACCTAGGAAAAAAGATGCCTAGAACTATTGACATTGTTCCAATTTCCAAAGCACACTACAACATCGATGTACAGCAAAACTGCTTTAAAGCATACAACTTTCCCCAAAGACATGCAGAAGTTAGGCCTGCTTATCCTGGAAAATACAAAATTGCATGGAGACCTCATAGCAACTTTCCAGTATCTAAAGGGGCCTACAGGGCCCCTGCAGAGAAGTTGTGGATACTCACGGGAATGCTCAAGGCCAGGATGGACAGGGCTCTAAGCAAACTGTTCTGGTGAAAGGTGTCCCTGTCCGTGGCTGAGGTACTGGGACTAGCTGATCTTGAAGATCATTTCTAAACCCCTAACCTGATTCTCTACAAGTAACAATGCCAACCACGAGCGCCGCCAGCGAACAGG
>NW_005054379.1:3061003-3077039 GCF_000277835.1 Geospiza fortis | reverse complement strand
GTTGCCGGGGTTTGTCAGGGATAGCGCAGTTTGGGATTGCTGTAGTGATGGGTGGTGGCTTACAGACCCTCTGTAAATAACCGGAATGAGTATTTGCACCAGTTGCTCTCTTCCAGTTTGTTTCATTAAAGGTTTGCATTCAGATACTGAAACAATAAATGCCACAAGAATAAGCTGAGAACTTACTAAACACTGAAAAGAGAGTGGTGCCTCAGCTTACGTTAAGTGGTCTTTCCCGAGCCCTGCCGCTTATGGTCTCGTACCATCCAGTAAGGAAGTACTTTGCAGATTATTAAAAAAAACCAAAACCAGCCCCCATAACAATCTAGTAAGAGTTATGCTTTAAAGAGTCGGTTTCTCATAGTTTTAAGGACCTTGTGCAAGTCAAAGGATGATTTCTTTTCTTACCAGAGAGAAGTTAAAAAGGAAACGAATATGGCCAGCGGTAACAGACCTCCCACAGCTCGTTCTGCTTCAAGAGCAGGAATAGGACTGACCTCTTCATCAAGGCCTGCCTCTTCATCAAGGACTCCGTCAGCAGGCAGAGTAGGAACAGCGGTATGTTAGAAAATATCAAAAATATATAATTAATTTTTATGTATTTAGATTTTTTTGTTTGTTTGTTTTTGCTAATCTTATTTTTTTAGTGCCAAGACCAGAGTGAGGAGAAGTTCTTTTTTGAGAAGAATTTCACATTTCAGTTTTGTATAAAGTTTTCCTAACCTTGTCTGGAGGGGATCAGGGACATCCAGCATCCAGAATTCACCTGGGAGACCTAAATAGCATTAGTGTTGCAGATAGATGGAACAATGAACAGCTGCTCAAAAGTAATCCCTTATCTTCTACAGCAGATATTCATCTGAAACTTTGCTTCCCTGAAGAGATGTAAATGCTAAAAGATTCCTACAGAAAGACTGTACAGACTAACTGGAGTTTTTAACTGCTTTGGCAATTGCTTAAGGATAATAAAGTAATATTTCAGACATAGTACATTTTTCATTTGTTTTTTTAATAGATGCCTCCTAGTACAGCAAGACCTGGTTCTCGTGGTGGTTCTTTGACTCCTGGAGGAGTCTTATCATCTCAGATTAAAGTTGCAGACCGTCCAGTGACGCAACAGGGATTAAGTGGAATAAAAACTGCAGTGAAAGGTATTTTATACTGAAAATAACCCTCAAGATGTCTGCAAACATTTTGAAAAAATATTTAGGTTTTTAAAGGAAAACTTTTCATCATTGTGTAAATTACAGAGTGAAGAGCTGTGATTAAAAAGAGGAACAAAAAGCGAAAATTAAAGCATCCTTCTTTCTGTCATTAGTCTTGGTAGCCAAAGAAGATAAGCATTTTTCTATAACTGAGCTGTCTTTAAAAATAATTCAAAATAATAAAACAAGGTTATTGTGTCTTCTCCATCACTAGAGAATACTTAAAATACTCTATTACGTAGTAACTATTTGTAGGTTTGTATTAGTAATGCTTGTCTTCACAGCAGTCCAAAAATGTCTTCTTTTTTACAATTACACAATAACTATATAGGGGCACCAAAATATATTATTTGCACATTTTTAATGCAAATTTTGCAAATTGTTTTCCTAATTTATCATATTACTTTCTTTTATCAGGTCCTCAGAGACAGATAATGGATAAAACGTACTACCTTGGCGTGCTGAGGTATGTCTTAACAGCACACATTTAATGGTCTGTTCCCTTTCAGACACAGAGTGGAAGCTTGAAAATAGCATGCAATAAGTGGTGTTCACGTATAATGAACTTTTGTAGGAGTGCTGCTGTAAAAATGAAGGAAGTAGATTCCCTTGAGCTTTTGTTGTTAGGCTTGCTAAGTTAAATGCTCTCTCACAGTGTTAGTAACGGGAGGGTCAGTGATTCTGAGCTTCCAGCTCCAATGTTTATTAGGTCTGATAGCTCCATTTGTAACAAGTAACATTACAAAACAAAAATTTTTTATTGTACATTTCAGATTATTTGCTTGGATTATACATTCAGCTAGCAATGGCAAAGGCAAGACCTTGTGCAAACTGTTGCATGCAGGATTTTATCAGTTGCTCATATTACACTTTTGAATAATTAGTCCTAAAATATGTCATTTTAAATATGGATGGTACTCACATTGTATGAAATTAGACTGTGTGTTTTTTATTTCTGCATCTGTTTTACCAGCAGAGACAAAAAGCTAATTAAAACATTTTATTTCATACCAAGATTTCCCAGCAGCTACTTAGGACTTTAACTGATACAACCATTTTGTTTTTTTCTACACTTACCTCTTCTTAGAAATGCTGGGTTGAAACAAATTGCAGTGTGAGAGATACTAAATGCAAACCTCCTATTGTAAAATGTGTTTACTGTTTTAGCTGTGCTTTAGTTGGATATCCAAATGTTAATGATTCTTTTTTCTTTATTTTTTTCAGAAGTAAAATAAATGAACTTACAACAGAAATTAACAAGCTGCAGGAGGAAGTAGAAATGTACAAGCAAGAGAAATCTGTCTATTTGTCCTATGAAAAACGGTGAGATAAATTGCAGCTAACGCAGTGCTAACTTTCTAAGTCACAAGACTGTTTTCAAGTATTGGGCAGGCTTCAAGGAATCACTGAATAGGTTTTTTTCATTATTTTATTTTTACATGTGCAAATCTTACCATCTGAAGTTTGACTTTTTTGTTTCATATTTAGGGCAGAGGCTTTAGCTGGTGAAATCAAAGATTTTCAAGGGCAACTAGCAGACTACAACATGGTATGCTGATGTTGAATTTTGATACTGAATGCTCCTATTTATTCTCTTGCTGCTTTTGCTTTATTCTGAATCATCTTTTGACATTTCTGTGTGAAAATTTGTTAGTTAATACTGCCTTTATTCAGTTATTGGCAAGGAAAGAGATGGAAACAGGAAAACAAAAAGTGTACTATACATTAGGAGAAGCATCTGCATATGGATTTAAGAAACTGGTGCTGTGTAATATTTCAGTGCTTCAAACAGCTACATATAATGATGATTATTTCTAAAAACGACATATAATCTATTCAGATTGCCAAATCATGTGTTTTCCAATTGCAATAACCAAAATTTGCTGTTTTCATGAACCTTTTGTCTGACTATTTTTTTTTTTAAGAAAAGGAAAGCAGTAACAGGTTGGTATTCTTTCTTGTTTCAGGTTGTGGATATACTTAACACCAGTACAGATATGGCTGAAGTGATCCGTGATTACAATATGGTAAGAATTAGGATATTTGCTATGCTTTAACAGTGAAAGGATGTGTTACTTTCTTGGTGCTTTGAATGTGTGACATATATAAAAAAGCGTAGCGCTGACTTAAAACTTAGGCATTTTTTTCCAATTAGGTTATTCATAATGTTGGCAACATGTTAGCAGTAAGAAAATTGCCTGGAGTCTTGTGTTAACTGTCCCATGATAGTTTTCTGTGATTTACTTCTGAGAAGGGTGTTGTTACCCCAAATTATGAGTGTTAAATTATCTTTTTTATTTTTTGGGAGCACAAAACACTAGTCTTAGGGAGGCAAATTTAAGCAGACTGCACTGCCTTGTAAAGCTGCCTGGTCTTCTGGACATTGAGTTCTCTTTTGTCTTCAGCCTTCTAAATGTCTCCAGTGTAAAAAATATGAAATAGGTCTCTGACATAGCCACCACAATATCAAAGAGTTTTGTTCTTCCTTTGCTTTCCTTGTTTTATTTCTAATACAGCCTTTTAAGTGTTAAGGCATAAATGGCATTATATGGATTTTATTTCTTATGATCAATTTGTCCATAAACAAAAGAAACCAGTTTCAGTAAAGGTTGTTTTGGTAACTTGAAAGATGACCTGAATATTTCTTGGTCAAAATAACTTTTTTTTTGCTTGCATTTGGTTGAATAATTAATGTACAATGTCTGTGTCGTAAAGAGAAGAATGCTTTTCATCCCATCTGTGTAGTTTTAAACAGTATATTAGGAAGTGTTTCAGGAATAGATCCCACAGAAATAGGAGGTGGATCAATTTCTCTGGAGGTATTTAAAAGATGTGTACATGTTGTTGTGGTTTATTGGTGGACTTGTCAGTGCTGAGTTAAGGGTTAGATTTGGTGATCTTAAGAGGTGTTTTCCAACCTATATGATTCCATTATTTATTACAAACTTGATTGTATTTAATTTTTTTATTTTTTTTAAGTTAAAGGTTCAGAATGACCGAGACACTCAGAATATAGATAAAATTTTCACAGAAAGACAAGCGTAAGTACATTTACATGGATGTTTTTCACTTTTGAATAACTCAACTTCTCATAACTCAGTTTGGGAAAATTGAGGTGTTGCATGTTACCATAGCAGTGCAATGCATATGAACAATTTCAAGATGATACATTAGTGCCAGGTTGTAGTTGGAGTTTCTAGCATTAAACTCTAGTAACTCTTCTGAAGATAATTACCCTGCCATCCAGGAAGAGTTAGGTGGCAGTAGAGACTCCTGCTTTTTGCGGTCTGCTGTCAAGTTCTGGGAGTTTTGTTGTGGAGTAGCAGAGTGAAGAAAGTAAGCAGGAGTGGGAACTAGACCTTTACTTGGCTAGTAATGTAGGTTTGTGCAGAGGGACAGATGAGAATGGTGAGATGCTTGAAATAAGAATTTGTAAGCCATGAAAATGGCTTTTGTAGTGGTAGGCTGAGAGTGAGTTTTTGGGGTGGTTAATTTAGGCACAAGAGAGGTACAGGAGAAGATATGATCCTGCTTGTTGCCAGTGAAAGCAATCTCAGCAACGAGATTTTATGTGTCAATAAGGACTCCAAAGCAACAAATTTACCAGTTAATAATCACATTGTATTAATACTGTAGATTTCAACAGGTCACAATTTTGTCTGTTCCACCCTGAATGAATTTTTAAGTGTTAAGAAAATATGAAGAGAAAATACTTGATTCAGTAGCAGTGCAGTAAGGGTAGTTTTTCATTGCACTGTACATACACATTTTTGGGAATATAACAGTTGGTCTTTCTTGCTCTGCTAATTTGGGTCAAAAAATACCTAAATGCTCCATTCTCTGATTGTGTTAGTTTTGCCTAATAGACTTCAGAGCTGTTACAGCATTGATTTGGAGCCAGCCCCCAGTCTGTCTGTGGTCTGCTTCAGCATCTTAGAGAAATTATTTTTCTCTTCTAGACCTCTTCACAATGACAGCATTAATAATTATGCCAACTTCACCTGCTACTTTGTTCGTGGTAAAGAATATGTAGTAAGCCCCCCAATATAAGTAGTCAAATACGTTTTTATAAAAAGTAGATTATAAGTATTTTTTGCAAGTTTTTAAGTATTTGTTGTGCCAATAATGCATGCATATGACCCCATTTTTTTAACTTCCTGATTGATGCAGCAAAATCTTGTTAAGAATTTGGCAAGATGAAAGGAGATAGACTGGATAACTTCATTCTGTATTGTATGTAATAAAGCATAAAATTGAAGTACAATGTACTACATTTTTGATATGTCAGTTCAACATCCGTTGTTTAAGACATTAACGCTCCTCATTTACATAAATATCTATGTATTTATCCTCAATAAATCCATCTTCTTCATCTCTACATGCATGAACTTTCTCAAATACTACAATGGGTTCTTCACTGCTTGTGCCCAATATTGAAGGAGAAGGACTCATGTCAGCTGAGAACTCCTGTTCAAACATCTCTGAGTCATTTTCTTCCAGACGACGGTGACGATAGCTGATCAAATAGTGATACCATGCCGGGCATTTTACAGCAGTGAAAATCAGGAGTGTAGTGCCTAGGACAAACCCTAGGACACCTGCTAGGAAGGTCCAACTTTTACCAACAAGCGGTAGCTCTTTAAAAAAAACAGGAAAAGAAGAGTAATCTTCATGAGGAATACTAGCAAGAGCTCAAGTATGATTTTTTTCATAGTTTAATTGAAAATTCACCAAGTAAACATTGATAGGGGAATGAGTGTCTCCAGAGCTTTGTTGTTGCTGTGGTGTTGGGGAGTCAGTAACAGAGACTAATAATGTATGTGCATAGCATGTTTCCCAGCAGTATAAATCTACCTTGCATATTTATAAAAAATAATTGTTTCAAAGTCTATTTTAAAGACAAAGCTCTGAGGGCATGTAAAAGATAATAAATACATATAAATATTTTTTCCAAAAGTTAAATTCCAGGATTAACCTTTGGAAAAAAATAATCAGTAATTGGCTTCAAATTCTATTTCCCAGGCTTTACTTTTTATATGATGATAATGTCTGAACCCTAAAATATCATGCCTTTTGTTTGGCATATCCTTTCAGCTGTGCTTCTTTAATAATAAAAATTTCAGTAAACTGTAGTTGCCAGTAGTTTTTATCTAGAAGTTGCTTTTGTGTGCTGGCCACTACCCTATAAATAAATTATCAGGTGGTACAGCTAAATAAATGTGTCACAGTGGTAAGCTTATAATTTGTGTATATATCTGTAGATAATTTTCTTGCTTTAGCCAGAAGAAAAAAGTAAAGCATTTCAAGATGGAAGGGTTAACTGACATGTAAAATTAACATTGAAAGGTGAGGAGACTATCAGTGAAATTTCCAGAGAATGTGTAACAGGCACATTCACATCCTTTATACTGAGCACAGTTAGGACAGGAGTAAAATCTGTAAGTTCCTGCTATCATGTTTTAGGAAGACAACTACATCTAGAAAGCAGTTAATTTGGAAAAAGCAATTTTTTTTAAAAGCTTCTTCCCTAGTTCTGTTAGGCAGAGATCTAGACAATTATCTGAATTTTAGGGCTTTGAAATTTCATCATCATTTTTTAGTATGATTTGAGAGTTGTGGGGTTTATCTGTTTTGAACACTTACTCAATAGGCCTTAATATTCGCTGCAATGTCTGTGACTGTTTACCAGGACATGGAAATATGCCTGCTCTGTAGCACTGGCTTTTATGGAAGAGTCAAAGTGTACTAGGGATGCAAAACACTATAAAGTCATTGAACAGCAAATCAAACAGCTCATAAGCAGTAAAATGAAATATCTGTGTATTACCTGCACGCGTTCCATTGTTTCCAGTGATGTTGTTTGGAGTCAGAGCTGTTAAGGCATTACTTCTAAGATTAACAGCAGGAGTGGAAGTTACAGTGTTTTCTAAAGGAGTATTTTCAGTTATGCAGTCAGCTGGTTGAATAGCTGCGATCTTGATGGAGATTTTTTCCATGTTTGGGAGTGTACATGTAGTGTTGCTTTCATTTTCTGTGAATGTGAGCAGTGAAAAGGCTATGAGATGCTGGTAATTTTTTGGCACTCTAAAAAAATCTCATGGATAGCTATTGTATTACTGCAAAATATGGGTAAATTTATGGTTGATTTTATCCACATGAGAAAAAAATGCACACTAAAGTTATTTGATGTAAAAAAATATTAAATGCTGCTCTTACCAAAACTTACCCAATGTCACATTGGAGGTAATTAGCCATATCTGTAAGTCAAGGAGATCACAGGAGCAGATCCATGGGTTTCCAGCTAAAACAATTTTAATCAGTTTAAAGGATGATTTTATATGAAAATATTTCAGAAAATTATACTGTAGATTTAAAACTCTCAGACTTTCTAGAGAAGTAAATGTATCTGAATCCAGTTGAACAATCATGTTATAGGATAGATTCAACACTGAGAGTTGATTTAATCCTGCAAATGCTGCTTTATGAACTGTGCTAATACAGTTGTTACTAATATCCAGAGTTATGAGATTTTTCAGATTGTAGAAGCTGTTATTGTTCAGTACAGTAATGTTGTTATCATTCAGATAAAGTTCAGTGAGGTTAATAAAACGCCCAAGAATCTCCTTGTCATGATCTTCTAAAGTGATTTTGTTGCTTTTGAGGCTTAATTTGGTAACATTTTGAAAAAGGTTGAGGGAGATATTAGAGAGGTTCTTTGCCGACTCCTCACAAGCAACCTGTTGAAAAAGGAGAATGACAACAATTAAATACCATAGAAAAGTCTGCTAAAGATGATGTCTCAGTGAGGAGTCTTAAAGGCAAGAGAGAACTATCTTCTATTTTTAATGCTATCGCTTTAAAAGAAAAGTTACATTGCTCTTCATTAAGTTTTATTTACATTTTTCTTAATCGACTTATGGTCTGGTGAGAGAGTGGAATGAATCCTCCTAGTGTCTAGAGACCTGATGTTCCGGAGGACTTAATGCTGAGCTCTGTGCTTAGATACATGGGTCTTTATGTGATGGTCATCCAAAATGTAACCAGTTTGTCGTGCCATTTTGGAATTAATATTTGGAATGTATTATTTGTTGGATATAAAAAGAATTCCTTTCCTACATAATCTGGAAAGGTGTCATAGAGGAGATTTATTCAAGACTGCAAATTAATTAAAATATAGTTTCTAAAATGTATTTTTTTTTTTAAATCTATGTTTATTCTTAATTTAAAATAACATCTTTAGAGCAGATCTTCAACTAAACTTTTGTTATATATATGTATGCTATAGCACTTAACTTCATTTTGCTTTTCTGTGTCAAAGTTTAGCGTAGCTAGAGTCTTTTCTGATTTGAGTCTTTGCTCTCAATACTTTGAAATATTTTTGTTTTCTGAAAAGAGTATATTTGTTTAGATATGTAAAGAGGCATTCCTGTTGTTTGGGAGAATTTGAAATACAAAATAATTTCAAATATGCTTCAGTGTTATTTACCCACTTACAATGACTACCATCAGCTAATTGTCCATTACTCAGAAAACCACTTCTTACTTATATTTTTGTATTTCTTTCTTCGGGACTTTTATGTTTATGAAGCAGTTTTTAAAATGCCTTCTGCTTCAAGTGTATCTTTCAAAAGTAAGGGTAGTTCAGATCAATGTAAAACTTACAGTTTGGGATGTAATGTTGCAGTCAGCAGTGACTGAATTCAAAAACAGTGTTCCAACCCAGATCACAAGCCAATGGAATTTCATGTTTGGAGCCTAGTAAAAAACAACACTTTTGCATATCAAGACCAGAATTTTACCGGTGTCTTCTGTAGTGGTTGTTTAACAAATTAATAGATACAGTTATTTCAATGATAGTTTAATAAATTTTGTTCTACATAAATACTTTGTCATTAAAATTAATTGAAAAAATTGGGGTTATCAGAAGTAATGAATTCAGCTTTCACTTAATTGAGCCAAACCTAAAATCCAGTGTGCAGACTGTATCAGCAACTAGAAAAGGGATTGATTAGACAAGTTAATAGAGAAAAGTATCATAAATGAATAAAACAAATTGGCAGGGCTGTACTCATTATTATCCCTGTTAAAGCAGTTATGTGTACTGGAAGACTATGATTGGCGTAAACTGCAGAAAGTATTGAAGCTTGCATGCTCTCCCCATGCAATTTCTCTTGTTGCTCTGACAGAGGCAGAATGCTCTACTAGACAATTGTTGGTTTCTCCAGTCAGATCTCTTTTACATTCTTATGTAAGTTACTAAGCATTTTTTTTAATATTTACTTAGAAGATAAATCTTTTCGTCTCTTTCTTGTCCATAATATAAACTATAACATGACATAAACTGGCACTTTTCTGTCATGAAGGTATAGTTGTTGCTCTGGTCTTTGGAACTAAGTAATCTCAATCTCTAAGTTCAATCTCTATTGATGGAATTCTTGTACAGATTCAAGCCTTATTTTTTGAAAGTTAGGAAAGGTCCTACAAATGGTATTTACTGTGACATTAACATCTCTCAAAGAAAGGGTCTCTCAGTCATTGCCTTTGAATCAGACACTATTTGTAATATCTATTAATTTTGAGCAGAAATGTTACACCATATCTCTGAGATGTTAAGTTAGTCCCTGTTTGTGTCATTCATTATAGTTGAATGAAAATGTTATGTAAAAGGTAATGAACCTTTAATTTTTCCAGTTTTTCTTAAGCATCTGAAAAGATAGGATGTCAAGTTAATATTAGTATCTCCTTGCCAGATTTCTATCTTGCAAAGTAATAGAAACCCAAAAGGTAAAATGTAAGATAGTTGTTTAAAGTGAGCTGTACAGAACATTCACTGAATTTAATAGAAAAGAGTGGGGGAAATTACACGAGGAAGTTTAATTACAAACAGTGCTAAATATAGGCAGCCTGTCAGATTTACAAAACCTCCACCAGTCCTTAAAATGAATGCTGGAAGGTCTTTGCTGATCATACTGAAATAAATGAGGTCATAGAACAAACTGATTAGGTCTGTTTGATAACTTCTATATATTTGCATGCCAGAGGATTGACCTCATTCACCTAAATTGAATCAGCCTGGAAATTTCATAAGTTCTTGGAAAGAAGAGGAAGATAATTGCCACTTAAAATGCTCTGATCCATTGTGTATTTCTACTTCTGTCAGAAACTTAAACTGAATACAGAGGGAGTTCATAAACCTTTTGCCATTTAGCCATTATCCCTGGCAGGGACAAGGGGTGCTAGCAGCAGCAGCCCCTGTGGAATTATATTCTGTATTAAGTTTTGCACTTGTCAGTGGTGGTACTGGTGGCCTGCATGTTTTTTTAGTCAGTTTGTGTATTGTTAATGGAAGACATGATGCACTTTGAGAACTCCCAAAATGGCCATTTTAACATCTGGATCTTGCAGCGTATTTGAACTTTGAAGATACTGCTTCCTATAAGTTCAGAAACAGAGCAGATCTTAACCTGGCAATTTATAAATACAGATTAATAATTTTATTGTAGTTTGCAGATTAGAAGACAAGAGCTGTCTGAAATAGAATGGGAAAATATATTAAGTATTGTTTTTAATGTTAATCTGGACGTTAATAACAATCAAGTTGAAAAATCTAAGTTGTACATATGTCTAAGTCCAAAACATAGCTCCTAGTTCTTACTTAAGTTTCTGCTGAAAAGGTAGGTATTTCTTACAAATGTGACTGCCTGCATTTTTTGTGTGTGAAGCTGTATAATGAGTAAAAGAACAGGAAAGAATCTGTAATTTTAGTTGCAGTTTAGCATTTTACTAGAACTAGTTTTTATGAGCTGCTGCTTAAACTAACTGCTTTGAAAAGAGGCTTAGCCTGACAATACACTGGCAATACATTGGTAGCATTTTGATATTTCCTTGTAATTACAAGAGACTTCTTAAAAATTTTCATCTGAGAACTTTGAAAACTATATGATTTAAAAATAATGTAATTAGCTTTCTGGGGAGGTGATTGTGTTTATAGAATTGGTCTGGTTTTCAGAGTCTGTTCCCCAGCTTTTTAATGGAGTAGGATTTACTTAACAACTCAGCATGTCCAAGGTTCATACTAATTCCTGAAATTTTAATGTACCTTGAGATGTGTTTGCTTCCTGTCTAGCAACAAAGTTACAGTAATAAATCTTTGCCTGCATTTTGAATTAGACTTGCCAAGTATCTTACCTTTTGGTTGCTTCTGAGACGTATCATATGTACACGTGTGTAGATTTTTCAGTGTGGTGACAAGAAATAATATGGTGAAACAGCACTTTGTTTTTCTTCAACCTTTGTACCTGATGAATAACCAGGCAGTGTAAAAAAAATAATAAACCTAGAAAATCCTTAGCAAAAGATTGACTAAGTTGAGCAACTTCTTATAATCATCTTGGATTTAATTGGATCAGCAGCCAATAGGAAAGTCTTAACTGTAGTATGCTGAAGTGTCAAGTTCCAGATCGTAGAGGAAGCAGTGAGTTTAAATGCCACAGGTGATTTACAAGCAAGTTGAGTTATAATCAATTAAAGAAATGATGGAGACAGAAGAAGACTTGCATTTTTAATTTGATCATTCATCAAATGAAGAAAATGCCAGGATATGTGCATACCAAACTAAAGCTTCCTAGTAGCTAGTTAACTCCATTTTAATGCTTGTGTTTTGGAAATATCATTGTCAGAGGAGCTGCAGGGTCACAGATAAAGGTCGTTATTTACAGAGAATTACGTGCCCTATAAGGATGTCTGTAATTAGGGCTGTATTTCAGGAAGTTATAAAAACAAATCATACTTTCTCTAGAGTGAATTTCTATGTACAGGCTGAAAAAAAGGGATTATATTGATATACAAGTGCTGTGTCCTATGCATTTTTACTTGCATTAGTGCTCATTCTGTCTAATACATATCACCAAACTACAGAGCAGTTCATCTCCTTTCTATCTCCATTCCTCTCCAATATGTGGCATTATAAATTGTTTTATTTCACTATGTCTTTGTTGTTACTGGTGCTTTTGTTTTGCATAATATCTCAAAACATTCTACAATTTTTCCAAGCCTCATCCCTGATACAACTTCATGCATAGTGTTAAAATTATTTCTGGTAATGAATTGTGTTTCTGTGACAGCCATTGCTGATTTTTTATTGCCTCTTGAAAAATCACTAAGTCGCAGCCTCCCCTCACAAGGTTTCTGCCAGCGAAGATGCATCACTGTAAGTCAGACATTTCTAGTCTCAAGGACATGCTGGACCATCTTGAAGTATTTAGCCAGGAGTATATATCATGTAAGAAAAGGAGAATTGCCTCATGTAAAGAGGCTACACTGTAATGTGTCCACACACTTTAAATAGAGGGGGCTGGAAAAGCATGTTTCTTTCCTTGTCCTGTTTTGCACACTTAGAATCTCTGGCAAAGATGAGAGAAATCCTATAGAGCTTGGAGACATCACTGCCCTCAAGAGTGGTATTGCTATACATGTAGAAAACTGTATTCTCACTCTTTTGAAGGTTCCAGTGATCTCCAGGAAAGGCACTGTGTTTGTATTTAAATACAAGCTCCCTCTAAGCCATGTTAGAATGTCTCCAGGAGAATTACATCTAGAGTGGAGATTTCTTCTGAAAATCAGCACCCTTAGCATTTTATTGAATTTTTTACTGCACTTTCTCAATTTTCTTTCTTCCATGTCCTCAGTTGGGCTTGATTTGAGAGAAACTATCACTGCTGAGACCTTGCAACAGCTTTACTAGGTCCAGACTGAGGCATGAGGCGCACTCAATAAACAAGTAACATGAAAGCTCCCTAATCTCCGAGCTCCATGCCTTCCAAAAGGTCTTGGATCAAACTACTCATGTACCTTAAAAAAAGCTCTCTTCCATTAACACATGTAACATAATTAACCATTTATAAACTGTTGTTCATGCAGTGAGGGACTCATATTTGGACTGGGTCTGTATAATTTAGTTTTAGTCTCAAGAGGGTATTAAATTTAATGACACGTTACAACTATCCAGTATTTCTTGTACAGTCCCAGTGCACTCCAAATTTGCCAAGCTAAGTGTGAGATCATGATTTTGATTTGTTTCATCATCATCAGGTCCAAAGCATTTTTGCTGCATGGCCTGCTAATCTGTCAGAATTGCTACATAATATTCTCAGTTTCTTAGATATTATGGATCTTTCTTGGAAGCTAGTTGGAAGTGGTTACATTTTTGAAACTCTTTTGAGAATTCCTTGTAAGTGATGAGTACTGTGGGGTAAGGCTGAGAGAACTGGCATTGTTTAATCTCCAGAAGAGAAGGCTTAGTGGATATTTTATTGAAGTAAATACCTGATGAACAGGGGTTGAGAAGATGGAGCTGATCTCAGTGATGCCTAAGGGCAGGACAATGACTGGAAATGAAGAACAGCAAAGTCCCTTTAAATATCAGGAAAAACACTTCTGTTTGTAAGAGTGAACAAACATCAAAGCATTGCCCAAACACATTGTGGTATATCCATCCTTCAAGATACTGAAAACCTAAAAAAGACACCCTGCTCTAGGTGACAATGCTTCAAGTAGTGCACAGGTTGGACCAGACAACCTTCAGAAGTCCATTCCAATGTCAGCTCTACCCTGCTTCTACAATATTTTCATTATTTCCTTGCCCTGAAATTATCATTGTTCAGTTCCACTATTTTGCATCATCTCTTAAACTTGAGGTCATTTTTGTCTGCAGTCTTTGATCCAGTGGTGTCATTTACACAATTTGCAACTTGTCATCTTGCAACTCAGGAAAAGTGTTTGAAAAACAGATGAAAAAAAGTCCTGCAGGAAGATATTTGGCTGATTTTGTAATTTTTAACAGGAGAAATCACTCTGGAAACAAGCAAACCATTTTAGCAATCTTTCATGAACAATGACGGGAATTAAGGTATACTCTTCAGAGTCTCAGTTTTAATTTCCTTTTAGTATGTTCTCAAGTTGATTCTCTAGCTTTCAGGAATTTCATAGAAATTACTAGACTTACCTAAAATAGTGAGAACAGTTCTTTATGTGTTCTTTAAATCTGCTAAGACAGTTGCTTGTTGCTCACTATAGCTGGAATGGTAAAGTTTTTGTATTTGCAAACTATCAATTTTCTAACAAGAATAAAGTCCTGATTCAAGAATGTAAAAATACCTAATTTCTTAGTTATTGCATAGCTAAAAAACTACACTGCTCAGACCTCTGAAACCACTCTCCATTCTAAAGTAATTAACAATTCTTTGCACAGAGTAATCTGTTCATCATCATCATCATCATCTGGTGCTGTCAGATCCTGATATCTGTATTATATTTTCTTTAGGTGCATTCACAAATTGCATATCTACTTCCTTACTTCAAACTGCTTGTTGTTACTCCAGAAATTCACTGATTGAGAGATAGTACCATACTTTTGTGAGTGTTGAGACCAAGGCAGATAGACAGTGTGGGAGTGTTGGAAAATACCATGTGGGTATTATAAAGGCAGAGAATTCTTCATCTTCTCCACATTTTGTGAGTGTTTGTTTTGCTAATTCAGTTCCAAGAAGATTAGATACAAGTTGGTAACACCCTTTTATGGCATCTAGGCTTTTTCTGTTACACTGAGCGCTTCCGTGAAGCTGAAGGAATACTGGAGTTTGAAATGAATGTTTACAATATGCATTTACCAGTGAAAGTTACAAAAACATTATATTTTTACAGCACAGAAAAGTTAATTCAAGCTGTAGAAGAAGATATCGAGCGTGAAAAGGTTGTGGCAGATGACATAATGAAAGACATGTCTCAGGAAAATCAGGCTAAATATCTGGAGATAAAAGCTGCTAATGAGAAACTCTCCCAGGTTAGCTTGTTCCATTATGCTTACCTAAAATACTTCTTAAGCTGGCTTTTTGGGGTTTAGATAAAATTTAAATACTGAAGAACTTGACAACAAAGTAATACAATAAAAAATCTTGCTGGTGTCTTAATCAATTGTAGAAGTACCTGGAAATAAAGCAATTGGCTAAGACCAAGTGCTTTGCCTTCTTATATTTCATACTTTAGGAAGAAATAATGTTCACAATTTTCTGTTTGAATTTAGGGTTTGACATGCAGTTTTTAAAAGCCACTGCAATACTTAGATGTTTCATCATGTGTAAAAAGCAAGGAAAAAGGAAAAATAACCCCAGCAATTTTTGTAGTTCACTTGACTAGAAAGTTTTCTTCTTGTGTAAAAAAGTGAATCTGACTAGCTTTTTCTATTACTATTATTATTATTGTTGTTGTTGTTGCTGTTGCATGTCTGAATGTATCTGAAAAAAAAAACTGGGCTGTATAAAATGTTTGTTACTTCACTAATCATTATGTTAACAACAGGAGTAACACTTCTAGGCTCTCTGGGAGATCCAGTTCAAGCAAAAGTTCCTCTGTATGGTCTGTACAGAGATGAGTTCCATGTTTTCTATCTGTCTTAGAATGAGCTGAATCAGTAGTCAGGGCTTACCTGTCTCTTTCTGGACTATGAAGAATCAGTTATGATTCAGATTTTAAAATTTGACTCTACACTCCTGAAATACAGATAATAAATTCTACTGGGGGTACTGATTTAAAAAAAAAAAGTAGAAAAAGTGCAAACCATTTTTGGTAGTAGCCCAGCTGCAAATAACAATGATAAGAGTAATGGAAAAGTTGGATGCTGAAAGCAAGTGTTTATTACATCTGAGTTATGTGAAGGAGCTGAACAGGGTCTTGTCTTTCAAATTTTTAAGAGCAGCAATGGGACAGTTTACAGCATTTGATACATACTAAGGTTTAGAGCAAAAAAGTAGTTAAGTAGTAATTTTTATCTGAAT
>NW_005054379.1:3017830-3060956 GCF_000277835.1 Geospiza fortis | reverse complement strand
AGGAAGAGAGTCTAAGAGCTGTATGTATGATAACAAGTGGTCATCTTCACTGAATGCTAGTGTAAAGAATAATACAGTCAGAAAAATACCCATAATTTCTTTTCCTTAAATTTTCAGACACTGTAGGATCATGCTCTAGTATGGGAAAGCAGATATGCCTTTCTGGTTTCCACTAATAATTTCTAATCAGTTTTGGGTAAAAATATCTTATTTTTTTCATATTGGGCCTTTCATGAATAAAAGGATCTATGACCTGAAGCATACAGTCAGAAAGTATTATTTTCAAATACTACTAGATATTTTTTAGTCCTTTTGAATGTTGCACATTGTTTGAAATCCCCTAGAAACTGTGAAGTAATAAATCTCATCAGAAAATTGGCCCAAGGAAGAACTTGTAAATCAAGAAGTAACTGATTGGGATATTCTATTTCAGAAAATGAAATATTGACAATATAGATTATAAATTTTACTTTTTAGAAAGTACTTTGTAAAGTGCTTTTTACTGTCTCTGTGCTTTTTGTAAGAAATAAGCTTCACTTGCAATGTATAGGTAAGTGTTGCCTAACTAAAACATGATTGCCACAATGCTCTCTTCCCATCTGAAAACAGCTAGTAGGTGTTTGCTTTTCCCAACAGGAAATAGCACACTCTGCGGTGAAACAGGAAGCTGTGCAGTTATATGAAAAGCTCCATGAACTCAAGGAACATCGAGATCGAATGATTGCTGAGGATAAGAACATGGAGTCTCCACAGGAGGAAAGAGAAAGATTACTAAAGCAGGCAAGAATAGAAAATGTTGTTACGTAAAAGATTCTCCAAGCCAGTGTTATTGGGGGTGATAGTACTTGAAAATACTTAGGTTTGAACTTTGCCTTTATTTGTCCTCTAGGCAGTGCAAATAATCTGACATTAAAAATAATTAATGAATTGGAAAGTTGGGATATTTCAGGTCCAGCCAAAATCTGGAGACCTATTGTAATGGGTTCAGAGGAGGGCTGTGAAAATAATCCCAGGTCTGGAGCATGTCTTCTATGAAGACAAGATAAGAGAGTTGGAGCTGTTCATTTTGGAGAAGAGAAAGCTCTGAAGAGACCTGATAGCAAAGTCCAATACCTAAACAAGGCTTATAAAAAAGTGGGCGAGTGACTTTTACACAGGAGGTTACTTGTAACCTAACTCCAGAGAGTATCCTTGTGAGGTACTGAACAGATATACTAGTCCAGGAGTAATTGGATCACTTTACAATGGCCTATACTGTAACTGGCTGTTGGTACTTCATAGATTTTGGGTCTGAATGACCAATGGTAAGTGTATTTCATTTTTTAAAGTATGATTTTTAAACATTTGGAAGACATGCTTAAATCTTCACTTTTTGTTGGACTGTGTCACAGATTTGTGATTTCAAATGCTAATTTTCTATTCCCTGTATTTTGAATTCAGATTTTTTTATAATTTTCCTTTTTTCATTTGTAGATTTATTTCATATGTTAAAGTTGTTGAACTTTTTTATAGGTTAAAGATGATAGTCAAAAAATTGCAAGCATGGAAAGACAGTGAGTAACTCCATTATACTGTTGCTATAAATTACATGTACACCCTAAAGACACATTGTGTTCCTTCACAAAGTCTATTTCTATGGACTTTTAGAACATCACCACGTCTTCAAACCTGTAGTAGTCTAACCTTCCATAGAGAATAGAATATGTTCTTCTGTTTCAGGTAAACAAGTTTTATAGTGATAAGACATTTAGATCTGCATAATAATACTTCCATCCCTTAAGAACACACGTTGAGAATATAAATTTGTAATAGCACTGACTTAAACTTGTTTAAGGCTGAAGAAGACATTGATTTGTAAGAGATGCTCCTCTGAGACAGCTATGAAATTGAACCGTTATTACACTGCAGTCACATTTTTAAGTTTATGTGTTCTTAAAGCTTTACACTGCAGTCACATTTTTAGCTTTATGTGTTCTAAACTCTCCTAAGAGTTACATAAGTTCCATTCTAAAGAGTAGAAGGGCATTGCTTCTTGATTCTTAGGTACTGGGCCTTTCCAAAGACTGGCCAGAAAGTCAAGTAAATTTTATAATAAATAGTAATGTATTGAGGGGGAGATAAAACAGTACCATATTTTCTGGTTTTGAGCCTTTTGATTTCTCTTTCTTGAAAGAAAAACTGAGATAATTCATAAAATCTCTTAAAATCAATATTAAATTCTTTTAAGCAATATTTCCAACTATAATTATTTGTTAATTTTTAATGCATTTTAATTGCATAATGAGTTGCTTAACAGAATTTTTTTAATGAATAACAATAACAAAGAATTATATTTGAGATTTTATGTAGAGATATGTTAAAGGTAGTTTCATTTCCCACTTTGATTACACAGCAGAGTGACTTATTTGGAAGTTTCTTAGTGAATTTTACTAAATACAGTTTAATTGCAGTTTAACAGTTATGTTGTACCTCCTTGAAGGTACAACAATACTCTAAGAATAGCAACCAGCAGAGGGACTAGTTGAGTAAGTTAAGAATTACTGATGACTCAACAAAAATTGTTTTTTAATAAAAAGGAGCTACAGAACTTCTATTTAATAAACAGAGGACTAAGTGACAATTGATTTACATACAGCTTTTATAATAACAAGAATCCTGTTATTCTTTTGGGTTTGATTAAATCTATATTTTCTATTTTTATTCTTGACTTTTCAGTTTTGTCTAAAATAAAGTAAGTCTTTTACAACACAGTTTTAACCTTGATTTTCATTATCTATTTGTTAGGTTGGCAGAAGTAAAAGAAAAAATAGATTATTTTAAAAAGGTCATTCAACGACTTGATACAGATCTGGAGAACCATCGAGGTAATATGATTAGAGTTGTAGCAGACTGTGCAGAGCCGCGTCTGATTGTTCTATAACAAACTGTTATACCTAGCAGTTGCTTAAAATTTTGAGGCTTATGCAGTAAGTCAAATACTCATCAGCATGAAAAGTTCTGTGCCTACAGGTACAGCCTGTTCTTTTCAGACATAACAAATGGAGAGTACCCACCTTTAGTGATACATTCAACAAGTTCATATTGAAAATTACCATATAAAATAATAGGACATCTGTCTGGTTTTCTGTCCAGTTTTATTTTTAATATTGTTTGGGGAATAGAAGTTTATCTTACTGGAAGCACTGCAGAACAAATTCATATTTAGAAATGCTTTAATTAATTTTACCTTTTACATTATCTGTTACACTGTCAGCAAATGTGGAATTGAGGATATTTAATAGCAAAGTGTAAAGTAGACCGAGTTCAGTATTATTTTTATCTGTCTTTGAAACTTCTTGGGTTGATCTTGGCAAGAAGAGTTTGTAAGCTGCCCGATAATGGTCTTAGCTTACACTGACCTCCAGCAAACACATGCTGCTGGTGCTTAGGCTAGGTTAGTTTGGAATTTGCCCTAGCACTGGAAGTTATGGTTCTGTGGTTACTTCCTCTTCTGGAGGAAGTAACTTCAGTTTGAGCACGGGCCCTTAAAAGCCGTAAAAGGCTATAGATAAAAGGAAGATCCATGCAATGGATAACGTTATTTTGGTTATAAGAAATCTTGTTCAGATAGGAATTTGATAAATATATGCCTGCATTCTGAAAGTCTTTACAAATTTTTAACTTCTGTAGGATTGAGGAATTATGTTCTTCTTGCTTTATGCCTTTTCTTGTGCAATCAATGTAAAATCTAGCTATAAGTTTATTCTGGGTGAATAAATATCTAAAAATCTGCCTCTAAGCAAATGTTTCAGACATCTGTTTATCATCTTTTGCATGGCAAAATATTTCATATTTCTACAGATACTTCATATTTTTGGAAATAATTTATTAAGACTGCTTTATTAGCTTTGTGTTTCCAGGTAATATCATTGCAAACTTTATTGTTCTTTAATTTTTCCTTTTTGTTTGGCTTGCAACCATTTTTTTATTTTAACTTTGGAGAAATACAGAAGGTAAGAAGGGAGTTGCTTTTCACATTTTATAGTTCAGTGCGCACACACAGTCATTCGTTGCTGGACTGTCTCTTGTTTTAGGAAAATAAATTTGTTGAAGAGGAGTTTGAAGCATATGGAGGAGAAAGCACATGTTCTTTGTCAGCATATCAGAACTAGTCAGAATATTCAGATTCAAGTTACTTTGTGGTATAATGCAGAGGGAATTATACCTCTTTGTGTAACACAGAGGGACTAAAGATACTCATAAAGAGTAGCTTTCAGACACAGAAATGTAAACTGCCAGTGCTGCCTTCCCAAGTGAATGGAGAGAAGATCACAGAGGGCCATTCATGCTTCTGCTCTAAATCAGTATCTTGGTGTGTCCTTGAAATTCCTGTGCTCTCTCCTCCCCAATGACTTTACTTGTGGATCAGTATTTAAACATTATTACATAGCATTCCCAAAATTCAGCTCTAAAGTTTTTTATGCATATATAAGGTGAAATAGCCAGTAAAAAAAAAAATAGACATTTTAACAAAGGATTATTTAATATTTTAGGATAAATATTTCAGTGTTAGAAATATTTCTGAGCAGGAAAAAGACGAAACATACAATGTTGGAATAACTATTTTTAGGTTTTATCTGAAAAAAATCTAAATAAGTAAATAATTCACCCACTTATTACTTGGCCTATATACTAGCAGTAAACTTTAATGATTAGTCAAAGTCAGCATTAACTCATAATGCAACAGACTTAACCCTTCATACATTGAAGATGAGGTTAAGACAGTTGTGTATTAGTGGTGTATTTGAAAGAAAACTTACTGAAAACACATCTCAAAATTGTGGAGTGCAAATATTTTTTTTCTATAAACACTTGACAGATTATGTAACTCTGTTTCATGGCTCACCTTTACTGGAATTCTTAAGAGTAGAGCAGGCTAAGTCATTAAATAATGGAGCCTTGCCTTGCAAAATGAAAGAGAGTGTCCAGCAAGGAGCAAAGCCGCAGCTGCAAGGAAGCTGAAGCAGAATCAAAGTCCCTTACAGCCCCTCAGGTGTTCTTACTGTTTGTATATACCAGATAAAAAGGAAAGCATGGGGGTGCACAAATAAAAAGTCCTAGAGAAATTTGTTTGCTCAGTTTTATCTGTACTTATTTGATTCTTTTACTTTTTATCCTTTAAAATTAAAAAATTATGTTAAAAATAAAACAGACTCAATTAAAAATGTAGATGTTTGAAACTTAAAATTATTTCTAGGAAATGAATTGTCTCATCTTCTTGTGACAGATATATCAGGTGTCCCACCTTACTAATACTTACAAATTATGAGTTAATTATAATCAGTAGTTGAATTTAAAAATAAGGTGTCTATGAATGTTATTCCTTACTTCTAATACCAGTATATTGAAGGTGTATGGAAGTGTTTCCAACTTAATTGTAGAAAGCTTTCTTGCATTTTATTTTCCTAGACTATTGCTTGTACAGTTCTCCTGTTTATTTCCTTGAGAATATCACTTGCAAGCTGCATATCCTTATGAAAGTCTATTCTAATAGGTGAAAGTGCATTTGAAGTGGCTCATATATTAAACAGGACTGCAGAAAGTTTTAACTAATCATGGTGCCCGAATACAAAGAAGCATTTGTTCTCCATTGTTGAAATTCACTTAACTTCAGAAGCCCCTGTGAATTTCCTTTGTCCAAACCAAGTATTTATCTCCGTCCTATTATCAGAAGTTGTAACCTTGAAAGGTGGTCAAAATTGCATTGAGGCTGATTTGTTACACTATCTTCTATTTTAATATAAAGATATATATAATATAGTTAGTTGAACTGACTACATTAAATGAAATAGGATGAATCCTGTAGCTCCTAGGCATGTAGAAATTTTATTTTTGAAACAGACATTTTACCTTCATGAAGGAGTCCAGGCCTGAGACAATGTAAAGTTAAATCAATGATACATGTCTTGTAGGAGAAGAAAATTGGAAATACAAGGAGTTGAAGAAGAGGGAAGAGAGCATGGACAGTAAGTTGTCTAATATTATTTACCTAATACTGTGTGTGTGTGTATATATGTATATGTATAGATATGTATATATATATATATATGTGTGTGTATAGATATATATATATATTATTAAGCCTAATTTCACTAAATTACAGGTTCTGGTTTACTGTTAAAAAAGGTAATTTATATCGGCAAAGAACTGGTGTGCTGATCTTTGCATAAAGTTCTGCATTCTTGTTCTGTGGACAAGATAATTGATATCTTACATGACAGTCACAAATATTCAGAGCATCTTTCAAGGCTTTTTATCAACCAATAAATGTCTTAGGAACACAACTTTATTTTATGAAAGCAAAGTTGTAATTAATGGATTGAGTGATTAAAGCAGAACTTCAGCATGGAAGACTGTAGATAAAATGTAATTCTATAAAATTAGAACTTCTCATATCTGTTTACTCAAGATGAATGTTTCTAAAGCTTTGGTACATGTCAAAAAGTTTTAACGCTGTAGAGACTTCAGAAACAACTAACAGAGGGTGAAAACAACTGACTTTAAGTATACCTTATTCCTTTCATACTGTAGGAGACAGCTTACCGAAAGAGTTGGTCTGTTACTCAGCAAAAGGGATAATGGTCAGTAAACATGCCATGGAGGTTCAAGGGATATGATACCTTTTTTAAGTGTTCTCTAAAAATGTTCTGTATAACTTACGGCTATCGTGATACTGAGAGAAAGGTCTAAGCTGATAATAAAAGAAGATTAATAAAAAACACAGCAAGTTTCTGTGTTTTCAAATTGCCAGGTTTCCTGAGAAGCAGAGACAAAAGCTCACTTGATCTGGATTTACCATATTAATACAGATGGAGTCTGCAGGGCTTGACATTTTGGGTTTTAGTTCTGCTTCTACCCTTCATTAAAGGTTATTGCTACAGTTTTAGATTTGGGGGACCTGAGACCTGAGAGATTTGGGGGAACATGCCAGGAGTCTTAAGGATGGGGAAAGAGGAAATATGGTGCCTATGCAGAGGAAGAGGGGACAGGGAAATACAGGCTAGTCAGATTAATATCAATTTCCAGAAATAATTTGGGAAAACTATGCAAGCTAACAATATGTAAATGTTACAGGAATGGGAATATGAATAACGCTTGTATTGATTTGTCAAGTACAGACAACTTTTTTTCCTTTTTTTGTGTCAGAAAAATACTGCAGAAAAAGGAAGGTGTAGCAGATTATGTGTACTTTAACTTCAATATAACTTCTGCTGCCTTGTCTTTTTAGAAGCAAGCTAGGCAAATATTGTCCATTATTAATCTATATTGTGCATTAAGTTAAAAAAATCATTAGTTTTGAAAGATTTGGTGCCAAAACTAAAGGATATACTATGTGGGGTTTTGCAGTGTGTCAGATTGTCAGTGTGTTCAGGTTACACAGTATTTTCTTAATCAGTTGGATGATGGGAGAGAGTATCTGACAGCAGTTACAAAAAATGGTCCATCAGAAAAGCTGAAATCATGTTGGAGGACATAGTTAGAATTTAGTATACATCTCTTATGTTAGAAATGAATTACAAAAAAGTTTGGAAAGGACTAAGTGTAAGTTTCTACACTTGGATGGAGTAATCAACAGCAAAAATGCAGAGCATGGAGCGATTCATAAGGTACAGCTCTGTGGTATGACTCAGAGACTGAAAGACAAAGTGAACGTGGCTGAGCAGTATCAAACTAACAAGGAAAATACCACAACAGTGGGTGTACATTGGAGTGTAATTTTTTTTGAAATCTGGAGTATTTTTTTCCCTGTGCATCAAATTCTTCAGATGGGAGTTCTGCTCATAAAGAAGGGGGCTGTCAGTGCTTAGGAAAACTGATGGGAGTATGCAGAAAGCATGACCTGCAAGGAGATATAAAAAGAATTTGTCTTTTATTTTAGAAAATTTAAGACAGTTGTCAAATGTGTAAAAAGGCTGTTTCAAATAATAATGGAATAATTTATTTCTGCATATATGTGGAGGATAGAAAAGGAGTAACATACCACAAGGTGCAGAAAGATTTCAGGTTGGATATTAGTAAAAACTTCCTACCAATAAAACTTATCAAGCATTGAAATAGGTTATCCAGGAGAACTGTAGAGTATCTATCAGGAGCTCTGTTTGTGAAGAATATAGACAAACATCTGAATTACAGACATAGAGCTGGTTTTGTCTTGGAGCAAGTGAATTAATTTGATGAGCTCTTGAACTTTCTTGCATTCAAGGGTTTTTATGAATCTGTGAAATACACAGCATTCGCATGGAACAAGGTCAATAAGCTGACAAGTTTCAATGTCTCTACCACCTGGCTTTTAAATAAACAATTACAGTAACCTATCTGAAGCTGTACTGCTTCCAATACAATACAAAGTTTTGACTGGAAATAAGATTGCAACCATAAAAGTAAGAGCCTTCTTTTTCATGTTTGTTAATCCCTAGATTTTCTAGCAACTTTTGAAGATGTAAAGAATCAGGAATTGGAACGAAAGGCCCAAATAGAAGCCAACATTGTTGCACTCCTGGAACACTCGAGCAGGGTAAGCATGTAGTATTTCCATCCTCCTTTGGCTAGCTAGGACTTCAGACACACAGAACAGGAGAGTGGCTGGATAAAGAAGGATGGTGGATTTTATATATTTATATTTATCTACATAATTGTATCTTGAAATGATTAAACATTAAACCATGTACAGCTGTAGTTAAAAAAGGATTTGTTTAATTTCTCTCTTTTTCTAGGGGAAGAGCTTTGAACAGTGTATGATATTGTAACCAGAACAAAGGAATATTTTCATAATTTCATGACTCTGCATCTCTGCTATAACTAACATTAATAATGATAAACATTTCCAAATACTGCAAATAAAACTACTGCAATATTTTGTTTATCCACAGTTTGCAAACCTCAGTTCATGGGTATTCTGTCACTAGTTTTACTGAACTAAAAATATTTCAGTTGTCCCTCTATTAAAAGTATGTCTGAACTACCCTGATGCATAATATTTAGTGTAAATATTATAAATTTATAATGTAGCAGTTCAGAAACTGTTCCTATTTCCAGTCTGCCATTTTTCTCACTTTCTAAACTTATATTCTTTTTAATGTTTTTGGCTCCCATGGATTTTTTATGTTATAGAAAACTTTCACCTGACTAATATTTTGATTCTATGATTATTTTAATTGTCTCTTACCTCTTTCAATATAGTATACCATAAGGTATATTTTAGGCACTGTTACTTACTTTGCAACAGACTTATATGACAGCACAGTTTATATTTGCTGCATATTTATTTCATCTGTACTGGCCTGTCAATACATCTTTTATCAGAAGTTGGCAGAATGCAAGTCATTCACATTTAAATCACCCAAATAACAGACAATGTCATAGGACCGGAGAGTTTCTTACTTATCCAATTACCAGTTGTTGTTTCAAAAATACAGCATGTTCATATCATTGTTGTTGGTAACACACAGAATCTGAATCATATGAAACAAATTTCATCTGTTACCAATCAAGAGCTGAAGATTATGCAGGAAGACCTCACTTTCAAATCAAGTGAAATGCAGAAATCACAAAGCACTGCCAAGAACCTGATTACAGGTGAGATCAGCGAATTTTCTAATTAATTCCTTAAAATAATAAAGACTACCTGCATTGTTACACTGATATCATGTAGAAGACTTCCAAATATTAGATGTCAAGTGATCTCCAAATATTAAAATACTGTGGTAAGTTCACAAATTGAAATGCTTCTTGGTAACAAGTTACTTATTTTCATCAATTTATTTCTATTTGTTTTATTTATTTATTTATTTATGTCTATTAGATGTTGTATACTATGTATTTATAATAGGTATGTATACTTATTTATATTTACCTTACTATTATCACTAAATTATCATCTTCCTTGCACAGATATATGTTTAACAAGTGTATTTCAATACAGGGGTTGAATTGAGCTAGAATTTTATTTTACCAATACTTGCCTCAAAATAAGATCTTCCATCATCTTGTGTTTAATAAACACAAGATTGTTTAATAAACTGAATAATAAATAAACACAAGATTGTTTAATGAACAAGAGTGTTTAATAAACTGAAACAGAGTCTTACACATTTATCTAACCATGAATTATTTGTAAATGTAGTTCTTAGTATCACTTACTTATGGTTTATGCTTTTCCAAATGGATACGTACCACAGGCAATTAACTGGCAACAGTGAATAGCTCTCAAATCCCAAGGCTTCGGTTCGGCAGAGTGAATATTCATTTTGACTTTATTTTCTAAACGCTCAAATACTTATTAGCATCTTGAGGATGTTCTCTGTAATTTCAAAAAGTAGACAGTAGTTTAATTTCATTCCTGTAAGAAGTATCTCTTTAGGTCGTTATTTGCACTGTTTATGGTAAAATTATCCTTACAATTCTGTGTCTTTGCCAATATCATTATTGGTTCAGCAAACCTTTCCTTGTTTGTTTGGCTGAAAGGAAGGGGCAGGAATTAAGAACGATAAATCATTTTTTTAGAAGGCTGTTTCATGTTGTACTTCACAGTAATTTTCAACATAGGAGCCAGTATTGTGACTTCAAAGTAGTTACAAGCAAATAAGTTATTTGGCACAAAATTTTAGAGAAATTGATTTTCTGTTGTATGATTTAACACTAGTGTTTGCTCATCTGCAAATACTCATTTTGCAGTTGTAGTGTAGTTTGAATTTTTGGGCCTTATATTAAAAGTTCAGATATGACTTTTTGTTCTTCCATATAAGCATAATTTCTGACTGTTTTCCAATATAAGGATGTTTTGGAAGCATGTAGTACTATAGAGGCATTATTGAAAGAAAAATTTCTTTCTCTGTAAGGGAAGAGGAGGAAGTTACAGTACATGATTTTCAGCAGGCAATTTAAGTTATTCCTAAGTAAATGTCTGACAGCTGGGATTCACAGACAGTATAACAAACAAGATTCCTTCAGAAATACAGTGAATGCTCAATTTGCACAGTTGAAGTTCCTTCTAATCTTTGAATTATAGCATAGCCATCTTCAGAATTCTTTTGTTATGATTAAAATCTGAATTTCCATATTTTCTTGTTGTAACAAAGATATAAAAAGTCCACTAGCAGAATCCTTAAAAAAATAAAAAAGAAAAGGAAATCATGAAGGATAAACAAAAGTGCTGATGGCATAGTTTCCCAAAAACATTTCCCTGGGTCACTGTAGTTTGTTCTGAGAATTTACCACTGTGTACACACTGCATGCTAGATGCTGCAACTTCGTGGCCTATCAGAAGGAACTGGTCTGCATCCTCTTCCTGTCTCTTCCCCTAGAAGAATTTTGAGTTTTTTTCAGTTTTGAGTTTTTTTCATTGAGTCTGCTGCTGGATAAGGATAAAATTTTCCCCTTACAATTTCATTCCTTTTCTCCAGAAAGTGTGAATGGATAGGAATATCTGTTGCAGTGTCGCCATACTTGTATTAGACAGAACAGTCCAAGAAATTTTTTGCCTTTTTGGCATTTGGGTTGGCACTAGTCTTTACATGTAAAATAAATTTCAACTGGTCAACTATGTATAATTTTAAAATAACAAAATACAGATATTAGAACAGCTGTATATAAAGTGAAAATGCTGTGATCAGACCTAGGTAAATCCTCATGAACATCTATAGTTGTTTTCTGTTTTTTCTCTCCAATCTGAGTCTATTTGTTAATTTTATTTTTTACTGTTTCTGATCTAAAACTCTCATTTATTGATTTGTCTTTAAACCACAGTGCTCTAGGAACAAGAAAGGAAAGAGGTGATTTGTTCAGTTGTGGTTTACAATCTGTCATTGACCAATGCCTGAAACTTCATTGTGGAAGACTGAGCAGTTGTAAAATATTGTAGACACATTGAATGTGTTTTCTTAAGTCCTTTGCAGTGGAAGGCAGATTATGAATTACTTATATGTGAAATAATTAAAAATATTATAATTTAAAATATTTCTTTTAATTTGCATTGCATTGTTCATATTTATATAAATGCTCCTTGCACATAGAGGACACTTTCAATCTTACCTTATGGATAAGCTTTCCTCAGGATAATTGCAAATGGTACAGAAATCTTGCTTTGTTCTTTTTTTTTATTTTGAGGTTCCTAAAGAAATCATGAAAGTGCTCTGTAATATGCCAGAAATGTTGATAAAAGTGAGTGTTTCACTCTAAAATATAAGTATATGGCATAAATACACAAGCAGAGAGATGAGTAGCAAAATCTTGCTCTGAGTCTTTTGATCAGGTGAGATTTTCCCATGTAAGTCCACTGACAGAACCATACCCACAGTTTTTGGAAAGGTGAACTCTCTTTCTATCACATGGACACACCTGTTTTCTTCTGCCTTAAAGATTTATACTGTCTTGATTAAGTTGGGGAGGAAATTTTCTCTCCTATTTTCAGCAGATGAGCACAAATCTCAAGATGCAAATCTATGCCAATAAACGGTTTTTTGTGCAGTCTTATCACTCTCAATAGCCCATGTTGCCTGATACTTTGGAATGTAGTAAGAAAATGGCATTTTCTCTGTTCTTCTGAGTTAGACACAGATCTGAAACATAAGATGATATAGCCATGTGTTCAGTGTTCAAGAACATGAATGAAATACAATGACAGGTCAGATCACAAAACCATCCAAACTAAATCTAGCCAATATCTAGTCCTTCCTGACTCCAGGTTAATAACTTACCCCAAGACTGAGTCAAAGTACTTTTATTACTTTGTGTATATATTGTTTCTTCTCTCCCACATGTCTGGACAGTTTCAGTCTCTACAGTCCTCTTTATGTCGTAATCCACCCACAGTTTTAATTTCTTTAACTATGTAACTCTGCTATGTTTTTAATGGCATCTCAGAAGGAAATGCTATATATTATAGCCTATGTTGATGTTGTAAGCTGTGACACTTCTTTTTTGAAGAATATATGAAGGATATATGAAAATGTTTTCCTCTACAAAGCAAATGTTTACAGCAAGTTTCACTATTTGTTGTCCTAAAACCAAGTCTTATCCATATTCATGCAGCACAAATAAAAAGAACATGATGCTAAAAAACTCATAAAAATACTTCTTGGCATTCTGTCTGCACTTCTATTGCATTGCAATAAACTTTTTGTAAGTTATCACCACTGCTTTAAGATTGTGGTGCTATAATTAATTGCATGGTGCTATAAACATTACAAATAGAAACACTGTGATACAGATCATCACATTTTCATTACTCTTCACTTATGGATTATAATACAGTAATTGTAGTGTGTGAGTCTGACTTGTGGCATGGTTGTGAAGATCAAATTTATTGTTTCCTTCACATTAATGACTCCCAAAAATACAAAAAAATCAGAAGTATATTTAGGAGTTGTTTATATTGGTTAAATATAGCATAAATCTTTATGTAATGGGCTGTGTATTTTGAAACAAAAGTACTGTTAATTAGAGATTGTGTTCCTGGTGATCTAGAGAGTCAAAAACTGCAGCTGGACCTACAGAAGATGGAACTGTTGGAGGGCAAGATGGTTGGTGAACTGGCTTCTCTTAAAGACAAAATTGAACAGACGAAAGCAGAGTTGGAGATCTACAATAATTTGCCAGCTCTGAAAGCATCAGGAGAAGAAAAGAAAAAGGTAATGAAAGGGATAAAACAAAGTGTGTGCTTTTGAACAGTTAGTGGAGGGGAATCCAGTTTTGTGACTGACAGTCCTTCTGACAGCTGAAAAACAGGATTGCACATCAGTGCAAATTAATCCAAATACTATTTTGCTTATATGTGTGACTTGTTAACTGGGTACATGTAGCAGGTATTCAGCTGGGTTTCTTTTGATAACCTCCTTTCACAAAATCTCCCCATTCTATTTTAGTGATTCAGCTAAACGCTTATGCAATTTATGGCTGCCCATAGCTTTGAATTTAGCAATCTAACACAGAACACAAGCAAAAGAGAATTTCCTACAAATTCTTAATAACAGCATTCCCACTAGTGCTCATACAGTATTGTCTAAGCATACAACTTGGTCATAATCATTGGTTATTATTTTTGTTAGAGCATGCAGTGCTAGAGAAAAACATATGAGTTCTTTACGCATGTGCATGTGATCTTGTTCTAAAAGGAAAAAAAGTAGCATCTTAAAAGGTAAATTGAAGTAATGTGCCTGAAGCCTACATCACATGAACTCATCCATCAATCAGTTTGTGTTGTGTTTTTCCCTAACTAGAAACTCGAGGATGACAAAGAAAAATTAACAAAACGCAGTCGTGCTTTTAAGAAAATAATGGAGCATTTGAATACAGAGTATGAGACACTAAAGAAGGAGCTGCAAGAAAATGAGACCCATTCTCAGGTATAGGTCAAGTTACATATTATTCCTTCAGTTGTTTGTTTTTTGGTTTTGTCTTTCTCATACACATGAAGCATTGTATAGGCAAAATCTGTTTGTTCCTTTTCAGTGAGTTCTCTAAGTCATGTGTTGCAAGTGTGTAACTGTATTTGCTGTTTTTAGACAAAAGGTAATATTGTGCCAATAAATGGCTTGTAAGCTTTGGATTATTAGCAGAGATATTTCTGAGCTAAAAGTTTTGTGAGTCCTTTGTTTAAGTGTTTGTGTTAATCTTGCTCAGAACTCTGTACCTTCTGCCCTTCCTTTGCTTAAGTAGTTTGAGGACAAACTTAGAAAGAAACTTCAGGGAAAAAAAGGTCACTACTAATTATCTAAGATCTCTTTCGCTTTTAAAGTCGTGGTGATTTTTTTTTCCTTTAAATCTGTGCTAGTAATTCCATTTTCCTTTTTCCAATTCTGCTCCTTGCAGGCCACTGAAGTTTTAGGGTCTGTTCACATTTAAACAACTTAGGTATATATGTATGTTTGTATTTCAAAAGTGAATCAGGAAAGATGTTTATAACTTTTTGATCGGCTTCTATTCTTTCATTATAAACACACATAAATTGCTATCATTTTGGCAGCATAACTTTACTGGTAAATACCTTTGAATGCACAGAAGAAAAATAGATAACCTTAAAATAAGGTGGAAAAGGAAACTGATTTTTTTTAATGCATTTCGCTGTTTTTTATTGATTTATGTTGTTGAGATATTTGTCCTTTAGAACTGTTTTTTTTTTTCTGATACAGTTAAAAGCTGAAGGTCATATTGTACACGTTTAAGTTGACTTTCTTTTGAAATTAATGCTGTGGAGCAGATGAGAAGACATAGCTCTGACTGAGGCATATGTGTCCATTTGTAGCACAGGATTATGATAATCATTCTAGGCTGAAGATACAAATCCTGAAAGCTACATGCCAAAATGTGGAAGACTTCAGATACTGTGAATCTTTTTTGCCAAGATCAAATTCTAGGGTTTAGATAAATTAGAAATGCATACCCAAACAGTTGTAAGATACTTGCATAATGAGTCTAAGCATTTTATATAAAATAGTAGTTGTATGGAATTTCTTCAGTTCATTAAGCTATGGCAGTTCTATTTTTATGTGTGTGAAAGGATTTGTTTCTTTACTTCTTATGTCCTGAGTGTAAAAAAATGAGGGTGAATTAAGATATGTCTTATAATAACTGATTATTTGACATTCATCAAACATTTTGAAGTACAAATAGTGTTCATAAATGTGGAAGACTTGGCCAGTTTTGCAAGAGGTCAGCTGGTCTTCAAGCAGTTACTGTAAAAATACACTGAATCTTTCCTTTTCTCTGTGCAAGATAACATGTATTTCAGTTCCAGGCTCCTTTGCTGGCTGTTATGTGCAGCAATGTCTACCAAAAGGACAATAATAATTCTGATTAGCCAGAAACATCTACTCTTGGAAACGAATGATTGCCTTGTTTGCTGCAAACTAGAACACTAGATTAACTGATTCTTTACTGTTAAGGTTTGAATTATATGGAAACTATTTTCATCTCTTCCAGCTTAAGGAAAGTTTTAAACTAAAATACTGCAATATTTGCCTTATTTATTACCTTAGTTTCCACTTAAAGTTTAGTCTCAGAATGGTTTTTAGTTTTACTTTTAAAAATAACATCTTCATATCTTGAAATGCAGAACCTTGAACAGTAGCATCAGAAAAACAAATATAAAATTGTATTCTAAGGAAGCAGCCATCAATATAATGTCCACATTAGTTTCCTGTTGATGCTGAAAGTATTGAAGAAGTGCCAGCGCTGAACCCACACTCCTACAATCTTCTCGCTGCAGCTCTGTTCTTATCACAGCTTCTGGCATCAGACAGGAAACTTAACTATGGAAGTAAGGAAGTTTCTTCTGTGTAGTGCAAAGTCCAAGACAGTGTCAGGAAATATTGTATCTCTGGTGATTTTAGATTTTACTGATTCTAAGAAGAGATCCATCTAAATGATATGGTGCATAATTAGAATTAGTATCTCCCTGAATTGTTCACCTTTTTACTTCTGACTTGCCTGTTAACTTTCTTATATGACAAATCTTGAATTCTCATCTGATTTTCTCATCTGTTGTTGCATTTGCATACAGTATTTTTATACAGATGGATTATGAAGTGCTAAATTATATATGCAGGTTAATCAGCAGCAGCTTTAAAAGCATTTTGCCATTGTTTCTAATTTCTGTGGTTTTTATGTGAAATAACTTTGATCTTATCAGTTGATAGAGTACAAGGTACTGATACAAAATTATTTGTATAAATATATAAATTGGTAATTATTATAAATAAATTTATAATATATAAATTTATAATATATAAATGGTAATTATTACCATTTTAATTTTTGGCTCTTTTTGTTGTTTTGTGTTTTCAGCTTACGAATTTGGAGAGGAAGTGGCAGCACCATGAGCAAAATAACTTTATGATGAAGGAGTGTATCCTTTTCTTTAAGAAGTAAGAGTCAAATTCACACACTGTATTAATTGAGGAAGAAGTCTGTTTCCTCCAGCAGAATAAGACAGGACGGAATGGGCTGCAAAAGACAGGGGAGGAGGGGAAAGGCAATCCTTTGCAATTATCTGCTTAGCTGATAGATATTATATATAGTGAAACTTGCATGTGTTGTCTGAAAGAGTTTTACAGAGTCCTTGCCTTGCAGTCTGGAATTTTTCCTTCTTTCTCAGGTTTTCCGCAAGGTTACATATAAAGATCTTCACATCTCTCCAGTCTTATCTGATATTAATCTGCCAGCGTAGCATTGTTTGAAAACATGCTGGGGTGGGGGAACTGTCTTGTAGCTCTATTTTTATGGAATTCAGATTAATAAGTTGCATTCCAGTAATCATGTCAGCAAAATCATTACTTGCTGATTTGCAAATGGCTTTCATAAGATAGTTTTTGAAATTAGGAAAAGCACTGAAATTTGTTTTAATTAAAATTGATGGTTCTTCTCATCTGGTACTGTTTTTCCATTTTTCTCCTTGGTTATTTATAGAGATCTGAACAGGACCAGGCTGTGCTTTTATTTTATATTCTAGGGACAGTGAATTCACTGCAATAAAATTACTTCTTTAAAATTATTTAAGAAACAAATTATTATTTAAAAAATCTGAAATCTCCAAGATGCACAAAATCACCGTTACGTGATTACAGTACAAATGTAATTGGTAAAGGTAACATCAAAACTAGACCCCACGATCTAGTAGTGTGTTGAGCGATGAACATTCCTTCATGTCTCAGAAAATAACATGGAGATATATTTCAGGCAATCCTGTGTTAGGCTAGCCATCACAGAAATAATACTGATGATGATGGTAATTATTTAGTAATTAATGCATATACATATAGCTATATGTACATGTAAACATGTAATGTTGTTTTCTGCAAATACCAAATATCCTATTTCTCAAAACTGCTACATGCTCTAATTCCTAGAAAAATATCTGAAAAAAGTCTTGAACAGGGTAGTATAGTTGGAGCCACCTCCTCTTTGAAGGAGGCTCTACAGTAATATTTTATTAAGGCAATACTCTTAAACACAGTTTTTCTCAACAGAAAAGACTTTAAAACAAACCAAGAAAAAAAGTTGATCAGGATATTAAAGTATCTCCTAACTTAGTATAAAACATTGCCTATCCAACTGCAGACCCTTATACAGAGTACTTCTGTCTTCTTGGGCTACTGGAGTGGGGCTGCCTTCTTGAACTGGGGCTTCTGTGATTTGGTTTGCAATGTAACAATAAGCAGAGTCCTGCATGAGGAACTTACTGCCTATATATATATATATCAGACCAGGGCTAAAAGATTTACACTTATTTACTAGCCGCCATCTCATGACAAGCACTTCAGAAAAAAGGAGCGATTACATACCTAAGACACTTTTGTTCATATATATATATATATATATATATATATATATATATATATATATATATATATATATATATATATATATATATATATATATATATATATGAACAAAAGTGTCTTAGGTATGTAATGGCTTCTTTTTTCTGAAGTGCTTGTCATGAGATGGCGGCTAGTAAATAAGTGTAAATCTTTTAGCCCTGGTCTGAGTTTTTTCCACTATTTTCATCCCTTGACAATTTTCACAGAAGGAAATGTATGATCTTGTGGTTCCCTTGTGATCTGTGATTATGCTCATATTTATACTGGGAGATTGTTTCCTTAATTCTTTTAATCAGTCATAGCAACAAAAAGTCAGGAGAGTGACTACCAGCCAATAATGAAGAATTCGAGAAAGCTGGTCAAAGAATACAACAAAGCTCTCATAGAAGCTTTACAGAACACCAAGAACTGAACCCAGGCATTTCCTTCCTGCCTGAATGGACCAACAATGAGAGATGTGCAAAGGCCATGTGGAAAGCTGGACTACTGAGATAATTTATTCACCACTAGGGTGGAAGATATTCTTAAAATTATTTTTCCAGGTTTTTAGAAGTTACAGGTTTTAATACTATCTCTCCTTCTGCACTGTTTAAAATTTTTAGAAATAAACATCTGAATTTTAGAAACAAAAAGGAGATCCTGCCCAATGAGTTACTGAGGCCCGTTGCTGAATTGCATCTCAAATGTGAAATTTTAGTCTGCTTTACACCCTGAATTTCTAATTGCCTTGTAGTCCTACCCCTGTCAAACAGAACAGGACTGCTTTACACGCTGTCATATGCATTATCTTAAATTAAGTGCATAATAAGATAAATGGTAACATCAACATACCATACCTATATATAGCAATTTATACCAAGTAAGGAAAGCATCTAAGGATGACAAGCATCTTTTAAAGTCAAAATAGCTTCATAGTGTAAAATCTTACAATAAAAGCAAATGCCAGCAAATTTTCATTTCCTAATGGAGACTTAACTTTGTTATTTTTTAAATTGTAAAGAGCAAAATCTGATAAAAAGTAGTGAAACATAGCTAACACTGATTTTGTGTGAAGCATTTTACTGCTGTAGTATTCACCAGTAAAGGAAATAGCAGAGAAATTTATTGTATTTTCTGCAATGTGTTTTTTCCTCCAGTTTCAAGCGGCAGTGTCATATGAAACCTCTGACAAAAATCCACAAGGAAGAGTTTCAACATAGAACAAAAACAGGGCTTATATAGAAAATAACAATGTGCTTTATGATACCAAAATTGCAGAAAACATTTAGATTAAAAAAAAAATCCATTTATATATTTCTCTCACATTCTACATGTAATGTATTTTATAAACTGCTTATTGATCATTTCTTTCACCTGGTATGTTGTAAGCTAGTCGCAATCAAATAGAAATAGCACAGTTGACTATAGATAGAAATCTTAGCTGAACAGTAAGCTAGTCTTATAGACAGAAACTACAAAAAAGCACTAGGATCTGGATTTATAGTTGTTCTGCTCTCTTAGAAAAGTTTTCCAGAAAAGAGGTGGACTATGCGCCTCACTTCATGAAACTGGAGTAGACAAATTATTAGGAAATGTTCTGAGTCCATTAAAATAGTTCTGTATTTTTGTCACTAAATTTCCTCAAATCTATGGTTGTCTTTTTGAGTACAAAAAAATCTGTAAGCTAAAAATATGGAAGATTTGTGCAGAAAGCACTGTGTTTGCTAATTCAGCACACTGAATAGTGTTGCTCTGTATGTTTAGAATATTTAGAGATAATGGAATGGGATTTCTATAAACTAAGGACTGTTATCTAGGGGAAATTCCCACTAAAGTCTCTTCCTTCCTGTCAGAGTTTCAGCTATTCCAGAGAAAGCCCATTATTTGCAGAAATAAAGTTGAAGTCTAATATTCTCACCAATCGAACTATCAGCCAGAGAGATCACCTCCTGAATTCCACTTGTGCTAGAATAACATATTGCAATGAACAATGGAAAAAAGCTGCAGACTGAATAAACAGATTGCTTTGACTTTGCTTTCTCTCAGGGCAGGGGAAGGTTTTATTCCTTGGTAGGGATTCTGTAAGGTAGCGTGGTAAAGCTTACAGGTTTTTTGCTGTACTCCCAGGAGATGCCTGTCATGAAATCCCTTTCTCCAGCATGCAGTTCTGTTCCTTCAGTAGAAACTGAAGGATCTTCAGATAACCAGTTTCTGTGTAAGAGTCTCATCACTCAGTCTTTCTCTTAACAATTCACCCATATGCTCCTTGATAGCAGTCATAGTACCCATGGCTGAAAAGAACTGTATAGATTCAGAGTGGTTAACTGTGTGGCAAGTGTTTCATCTCCCTCTGGAAGATTATTAATTCACTCCTAGTAGTGAGCTGTGTAAGTTGTACCCTTATGTAGCTTCTCAAATGAAAATCACTTTTTCTTTATATATATATATATATATATTTTTTAATACAGTTTAAGTACCAGACAATGTTTTTTCACTGAAGCTCCTGTGCGTACATCAGGACATGAATTCAGTAACACAGGTCTCTCTCTACCCAGACAATCTTTTGTGCATTTTATACTATGACTTCAGACTGAGAGGACATGAATTAACTGTCAGCATCTGCAGAGCGGAGATGCTTAAAATCTCTTCTGCTCACCTTTCTCAGCAGGGCTGAGTAAGTATCACCTCCCTCAGTCTGCCTGACCGTGCTCTTCCTAACTTGCTCCAGAATACTGCTGGCCTGTTTTGCTGTGCGTTGTTGTCTATTGGTCAGCTTGGTGTACACCAGGAAGGGCCCCCTGGTGCTTCTCAGTAAAGCAGGTTTCCAGCCACTCAGCCCTCAGTGTGCATGGGTGCCTGCATTGTTCCTCCACAGGGGCAGGACTGTGCATGCATCTGTGTGGAATTCCAGTGTGTGGAACTTCATGACATTCTTGGCTGCCCGCTTCACCTATTTAGATCCCTCTGACTAGCACTACACCCATATGGTGTATCAACCACTCCTCCCAGATTTGTGTTATCTGCCAGCTTCCTGAGGGTGATCTCTGACCCATCACCCAGGTCATTGGTGAAAAGGTTAAACTATATTGCCCTCATATCCATGGCTGTTTTATTCCACTACTGCCTGGCCTCCAACTGGACTTTAGGCCACTGACCACACAGAGAGCCCCAAGGCTGCTCATCTAACCATACTTTGTCAGGTTATCTGTGAGGATTTAATGGAAAACTCTTGCAAACAGCTTGCTTATGCTGAGGTAAACAACATCCACACCTCTCTCCTTGCATGTTATTAGTTGCCTCATTGTGATGGCTATCAGGTTAGTTAAGCATAATTTCTGCTTCATAAGTCTGTGCTTTTTGCTCATGATCAACTTCCCATCCTTCATGTGTCTGGAGATCCTATCCCCCCTTAGTTGCTACACAACTTTCTCAGGGATTGAGGTGAGGCTGACCAGTCTGTCATTGGACAGATCACTCTTCTTGCTTTCCTGAAGTGACGCATTCTAGCTTTCAGTACTCAGATGCCTCTCCCTTACCACCATAAGATGAAAAAGGTACTCAGGAATGACCTTGCAATGCCTTAAGTCAGCTATCTTTCTACACATGTGGTGCATCTCAACAAGCTCCATGTAATTACATGTATGCAGTTTGTTAAAAGTTCCCTTCCCTAGTCCCCCTTCCGTAGGATGCCACTGAGGCATTAGGGTACCAGGTTTGACAATTATTTCCATCTCACTTCAATGGCACACTGTATGAAAGGAAGCATTTCAATTTCAAAGCCTTCAATCAAAGCATCTGTTGCTGCCATGTTATTTGTTCTTGAGGATGAGCACAGGAATTACTACTGTTGTTTGCAGCTCATGATGGCATGACAGTACTCCAGCGTTGTTCCCATATATTGAGGGATATCATCATATCTCCAAGCAAACTGTATTTTTGCTGCAAGTAAAGCTAATCCTCTTGTTGGTCTTCATGTTTCATCTTGCCTTCATTACTTTTCATGGTGATTTTAAAAACCTTGTTTTTCTTTCAAAATAAGTTTATTTTTTAATTTCTTTTAGTGATCTTAGAAGACAACAATGCAATATTCCTGTGAGCAATTCCAGACAGGCAGAACACTGAGAGTTCTTTCTGCCTGACAACTTTATTTAATGGCTCTTAGTGCTAGTATGTGCTGTTTCACAATTGTGAAACGTTTCACATGTTTCCAAGGTGAAGTGTTTGTAAATTCTTTCTGTGCACTTCTATTTCCTTGCTGCAAGCATAAAACAAAAATACAAGGCACAATGCAGGCCTGATGAAGAGGTGCAAGCCATTAGAATGTCTTAGTTTGAGGAGAAAGAGATTAAAGACTTCCTTTGTAACTGTTCTTAAAATATATGCTTTGAGTGAGCCCCTTGGAAGTGTTTCTCATGGTGATAATGGGTGTGGTGGGTATAGAAACTGGAGTGAAAACCCCTCAGATTCTGAAAGTGATCCTAAAATTGGAGCTCACTTGAACACCTGCATGGTGTGAATAGCAGCTGAACACCAAATTATACATGTCTTGTATGTGCAGAGCAAGGCTCTGAAATGCAGGTCAAGCATTCAGAAGGGAACTGGATTCCTCCCAAACAAAATAGTTGTCATCTTTTTCTGTTTGATTAAAGAGGAAGGAAGCCCTTAAGCATTCACTGCTACAGAGATTATCTGAATTCAAATCCCACCTTTGATCAATCATTTGTTGTGATTGACAGAATCTTGGAGCAGAGGAAGAAATGTTTTTACCCTGATTTGTGCTCAACACTTAGAGGTCCTCCTTTAAGGAAAGAAGACTAACTGGACAATATGCCAAATGTGTGAAATGGGAGGAAATGCTTCACATTAAAAGAAAAAAAAAAAGGGAGAGAGAAAAAGAGCCAGAAATGTAAAATTATCCACTCTTGTTTCCTCTTGTAGAGCTAATTCCTTGAAAGCTACGTTCATTTAAAGTGACTGAACTTGATTCACTGAACACTGGTATCTTTATATCAGCCCCAAGAATTCCACTGTGCAGTAAAGGATGAGTAAGGTGCCAGACCTCTGTCTCCAACATACAACTCAAGTTTGTCCACAAATACTTGTGATGTAAGGGAGGCTCAGCACTTCTTACAATTAAGAAGAAAAAGAAAATAGTGACTATAGTAGAAATTATCAGTTGCATCAGTGACTAACAGTTATGCATGAGAGACAAAATTCTAAATTAAGCCTTCAGATTCCCAAGATTTCTGCATGATTACCAATCCCAAATTTGGAAGAAAGGCAGGTAAACAGCAAAGTTTAAAAAATCACTAAGTTGTACTTGTTTAAAATCACCATTAAAAAGTACCATTAAATCATACTAATAGTGTGATAATAAGTCAGTGGAAGATAGTAGGTCCTGCAAACAGGACATTAAGAATGAATTTCTGTAACCCTTATGGTTGAGAACACTACCCCTGAGATCCAGTTGACATGACCCGTTTCCTGGTCCTTGAAAACAATAGTCTGATCTTCAAATATCGCATGTATTAAGAGGCTTATGAAATTAATCTTTATTTCTCCAGATTGCAAAAATATGAAATTTGCCTTGTTCATGCTCTTTTACTCTAAGCAGTAGTAGTGTTATTGGTGTGCATCATTTGGGGAGATTTAATATCAATATCTTAAAGATATTTGGATATACAACTGTTGCCATTAAACATAGATACACAGACTCATTTGTACTTCTAAATATGTTGTAAAAAATTACAATGAAAGTGGTAGAGAAGAGAAGCAAAAGCTTTTTGTCCTTCTGCTGACAACCAGGCCATTCTAAAACATACATGAAGCATTTTTCTGAGGAATCCAAGTGACTTGCAGAGTCGAAGTTTTCAGAGCACCGATGTTAGACAAATGGCCTGATGTCCTTAACAATGACTTTACTGATACAGAAGTTCTAAAGTACTTCTGTGTTGTTTCATCAGCTGAGCTTTCCCTTTGAAAGTAACCTGAAATTCCTATCAGGTCCTGTGTTTAATTCCATTTAGTAGATTCCCTTTCATTTCAGCATTACAAAGACAGGAAAAAAAACAGCTCCTTTGGGCTGACGCTATTCTGTATACTGCTCAGTATTCAGCCATTTTCCAGGCTATGTTCACGAAGAGAAACTCTTTTTAGAAAAGAAAACAAAAATGTGGAGCAAAAAAAGTGGATCATAGCTATGTTTACAACCCTGAATTGCCTTCTAACTCTGCATATGCAGGAGAAGCAGTAGGAAAAGCATAAAGAAACTGCACCTCCTCAAAATGAGGGGCAGCAAAAAACACTGTTACCCTTTCTACCTCACCTTAAAGTTTCTCAGAACCACCCATTTCAATACCACCATTCCTCCATACTTTCCTATCCATGTTTGCATGACATGTACCCCAGAAACCTTTAGCTCCCTGCATTTACCTCTGACACTGAAGTGGTAGGGCAGTGCTCATCCTGAGTGCTTGCACCAGCCGCTGCACGTGTCCTCTGCCTGGCCTTCTGGCTGCTACCTCTCTCTTACAGGTGGTCCCAGATAGATGGCTTAAGGGCTGTAGATGCCCTCAGTGGCACAGGACATGCTGCAGAGGAGAACATGATCTGATTGAGAAATTAAGCTTAAATCCCATCATTTGTGAACCTTTGTTTCACATTAGCTGACTGTGATGAGTAATAATTCCTGAAGTTCCTTTACTGCCTCCTACTAACACATTAACATCACGTCAAGGCCAAAGTAATGGCCTGGTTCCAAAAAATAGAATACAACCAGACACTGCAAAAGGATATGGGATTTCTGCTAACACATCTACCTGACTAAAGAAGTATAGTGGCATTGTTTCTTTTTCCTCTTCACATATTTCCATGTGGTACACCATGTATGAATGGGTTGTCCTTGAGACAACTATGCTGCTTATCTAAGGAGGAAAGCCTGGTGTCAGGAGTTCAGGGCACTTGACATATCAGAAAATTAGCCCTCAGCAAAGAGAGTTATGAAAAGCCATGTTTAATGCTAGGGTTCTATTTACATGTTGGAAGAAAATTTGTTTCCCTGCTGCAACTAATTTGAATTCATGCATGCCATTGTGTTGGGGGTTAAGATGTGAATATGTTTGTATCAGCAGTTAACAACCAAAAAAACGGATGTTTTAGAGGGGAACTCTGAAACTTTTGGAGTCTTTCCAAGTACCTTTAGAAAAGATAAAAGTGTGACCTAAGGGGCCAATATACACCTACATACCTGACTGAGGATGTAGCAAGGATGCTTATTGGACAGCCTGGTAGTCAACAACCTGACATGAAATAAAAGTTAGAGCAACTCAGTACCATATTTTATTCCTTGTGCCATCCTTACTTTTAGCCCAGTTTGTTTCACTGACCATCTGGTTTTCCCATAGGCTATGTGGAATTCTTTAGATCATTAATAGTGAGTGCCAGCTGAGACTCAGTATCCCTGTTAGCTAAGGACTGTCTCTTTGGTGGCGGGGACAGACAGTCATCAATCAGAGGGTGATCAGATCATGCAGTTTTTAATTCATGGGACACAAAATTGATATCACCTACCTTAAAAAATACTTATGTTCTAGTCTCCTTAAATATAAGGATGAAAATAATAAAGGTAGACCTAGCAGACACTTAATGTTGACTGAGAGTAAGTCAGAATATTGAAATCCTTTAAATTCTGCAGTAGACAAAGTTTATCATGTGATTCATTTTCAGTTCAGTGGGAGTATTTAAACTGTGGCACTGAAAAGCTTTCCAAATAGAAACAGACCTAAGGGGAGTACATTATTGTTGGCTGAATTATAGATGCTATTCTTTATTTCTTCGAAAATTAAATTTTGTAATGAAACAGAAATCAAATACATGGTCCTGCTGATGCTGTTACCCTAAACAAATTCTGACTGGGGTTAGTATGTATCTCCTCTCTTCTGGCTTCAGCAGGCCTTCGTAACCTTCTTGAATTTGTGGAATGCTGTATATTCAGCCTGTCCACTCTGTCCTGGAGATAAATAACTACCTTGTCATCATAGCAGATGAAATGATCAGTAATACAAGTTGGCTCTTCAAAAAGAATAAACAGCTCACTTGGCTCATTTTTCATACTGCAAAATCAGTATCAGGAGCATTGCTTTGTATTTAGGTGTATTTCAAATGGAGACATGACACTTTTCTCCTCAGTGACCTCTTCACAGCAGGAAAGTGAGATTTCAGTGAAAACTTTAAAAACCCCTCTAAACTTAAAATAGTAATCACAGCCGTGACTGCAGTTGCTTAACTCCCCTCTCCTTCTTCCCTGCTCCCCATCCCTCAGCAAATCAAAAGACATTAAAAAAATAATTGAGGATTGGCCAACTTATAAAGAGGTTAAAAGAATGACAAAACAGTTTTCCAACTTATAAAGAGGTTAAAAGAATGACAAAACAGATAGGAAGTATGATAATACTTAGTATCTGCTAATACAGTGTATTCTGATATTGGAGGCATCGCTGCTTGCAGACTTATAAAAGATAAGGTGCAATTGAAAAGGGCAATCACTGCTGCTTCACATCTAGGAGTCGAGAAAGAGTAGATATTCTCCTAAATTTAAATGGACAAAATATACATAGGGGTTTTTTAGTCTGAAACAAAACCACATGAATATCTTATATTCTGCCTCCTTTACCATCAAAAAGGAATTTTAGTGATGTTTGTACCTCATACTGTGCTTTTGCACCCAAAGGGTATTTTCAGTATAAATTTCTACTTGCTTTGGCTTTCAGATAAATGGAGGGCCAGGAGGCACACGGGTAAGGAACTCTGGGCTGCTGCCTTCCCATTTGCTGTGGTTGTAACCCTTCTCACCGCATGGCAATAGATCTTCGGTATGAAGGACTTCCTCCGTGAAATCTACACTACAAGCCAAAGCTAAAAGGAAATTAAAACAAAGTAGGATAAACCCATGCCCCCTTTCCAAAACTAAGGTGAATATTCTGTACTTCCATAAAAGTAATTCTAGCTGTTGGCATCTTGGCAGGACTACAGAAACTTCCAAATATTATATTGCCATGGATCATGTCTAGTCAAGTGGTAAATAAGATTGCTCTTTATTTTCAATTTGGTTTATATATTTGAGTGCTGCCTTTCCATTTATTTAAATTTTTTTTTCTACTTTTCTTTGTATTTTTTCTTTGAGTTTTGTTTTAGCTCCCAAGACCTCCCTGAGTGATACAGGCATTTTAATCCCACTGAAGTCATAATAACTCTGTGTGAGATTTATTATTGCAACAAGTTTTCAGTCTGGTTCCAATTGTCAAATGTAAAGAAAAATTGTTTCCAAAAACACACATGAACTAAGGGAGTAGTTCACTGGATTGTGGATGGCTTTGGTCTATACTGTATTTAGCTGGCTGCTTTGTTACTGTTTACTTCATATTTTCATTATTGTGTGCAGAAATGCATTGCAGCCAGCAGCTTACATGTGGATTAAATAAATAAGGGAAAACACAAGCATCCTGAGAAGTTAGGAGACCCGGTCTTCAAGAAGGAGATAAAAACACTTTCCACCTACTGTACCTAGGTGGAGGATGTTTTACTTGCCCTCTCCCGCCTACTGGAGGATGCCATCATTGTTCCTATTCTGCTGACTATGAACAACAGCAGTCCCCTGCTTCTCCTGCAGCTCCAGATAATTGTTTTGAAGTATTGCTGGATGGACGGGATTTGCACTGCCCTGCAGTCCTGCTGATACAAAAATGCCTTTAAGATCCTGCCTTTCCCATCCTAATCTACAAAGGAAACAGGAAAAAGGAACTTAAACTCCCTGTACTCAGACAGCAATGAGACTGTTCCAGCCTGCGCCAGTGCTCTGATTTCTTGCCCGTGACTTGTAAACAGCGTACCATGCAGGACAAGAGTAACTGCTAAAGGGCTACCCCAGGGAAAGGATACTCCATGAGCAACTGTAAGAACTGGATGGATACACTTTGGAAAGCATGGACCCTCTAGCACACCTAGTTCTCTGTGGATTCAGCCTGTTGATTTCAGGTAAACTTTGTCTTTAATTGCTGTAGTGGACCTGTCTTCCTTTGTTTTTCACACAGTATGCATCTACCCTTTGACTATCTATCCTTCACTCCAGCGTTTACCTTTTCTGATTTAAGTACTCATGTTTGTTTCAGTGAGTCCACTTCTCTGTGCAGAGCTCTTACAGTCAGTGATGGCAGGACTGGGGCCAAGCAACTGGGGGTGATTTAACAACATGTAGGATCCACTGCTGCAGCTTTTAACTATTGAATTTGTTGACACGTTGCAGCAGGAGTTTTTTTCTATCTAATGGTACAATTTTTTTCATACAGCTGATAACTTTACGACCATTGGTGTCATTCCCTAAGAAATCTGTTCTAAATAGAGATTAAATGTCAATTTCTTCTGTGACTGACTTTTTGAACTAGCCATACCCTTGATTTGTGTATCTGATTTTAGAAAATATTTCACAAGTGGAATTTAGATGAAAGTCAGTGAGCAAAAAGGCGAAAAATACAAGATCAATTAAAACCACTTCAAATATGGTTATATAGTATTATCAGGAAATGTCATTAGTTCAGCAAGTCACAAGTTATCATAAGAGATATCTGTAGAAAGGTATACAGAAATATACCAGATTCAAATTTAGTTTACAGTAATTTCAGCATTAATGTTTGAGATACCTTGCTGAACCTATCACATGCAGAGCCCTGGGGAAGACTGTCCTCCTGCCATCAGATTCAGAGTTGCTCCACATTTGAGCGTCACTTTAACAATCCTCAATTTGATTTTCTAGTCAGTTTCTTCTGTAAAAATATGTAAAAGAAAAATACAAGTCACATGATAACCTTAGACTCTTAACTCACCCCTGACCATTGTATTGAGATATATACAGTTCCAGTCCCTGTCACAGTGAAAATGTAATGTGCCGTAGAACTGCAAATTGTCCTGCAATGAAAACCAGAAATTAGGAAGAAAAGGCAGAAGTCCTCATTTCCACGCAACTTTCTTCTCGATTGCTTTGCACAGATCTTCCTGATTAGCAGCATGCTAACAGCTGTTAACAATAAATTTGCGAGTTTTAGATGTTACTTTGGCTTCTATAAAAGGCTAGAGAATAATGCAGACCAAAAAAGAAAAAGTTTTTAATCTGCTGAAATCATGTTTGGAAATATTCTTATCTAGTAATTGCTGTAATAGGCTGCATATTGTTATTGCCAACTCCTCTTCTGTGGCTTCAGTTTTTTGGTTGTTTAGCTGCACATGGATTAAACCTATTTAGTACTCAGATCGCTTACAGCTTTATACTTTTTGAAAATATCTGGTGCTGTGAGCATTATGGATGGAGAAGAAAAGAAAGTCCAGTTATTCCGACTTTTTTCCTTGTCCCTCCTGTTTCTCTGCATTTTGTCATATATGTATTTGACACAGACAACAATGACGTTCATTAAGTCACAAGTACAGGAGAAACAAGTCATTTGCAGAGATTAGCTATAAAAATGTGGAGAGCACAGACAGCCCATCGCCGATGAGCTGCCAGTCACTGAATTTTCCACAGGGGCTGACCAGCGCGGTGTGTGCTGTAGTCACACCCATCTCAATAGATCTGTCAGCTTTCCCGCTTTTGTTTGAGAATGATATCATGTTTCCTGGGGCTAGCAGTGGAAGACAATGCGAGCCTGCTTTCCTCTAGATACTGCAGGCGGAGTTCAGGAAAGCAGTAATGACATTCCCTGAGCAGGGGAGGGTCAACACTGAGCACAGACACTGAACTGGCTTAACCTTGTGCCTGATGATTGTGGGCTTCTCTGGGGGTGTTGCTGGGTAGGCACAAAATCCACTCCACCCTTTTCCAAGGTGAAAACCACTGACTTGGTTCCCATTAGGAGAAATGGCCTTTGATTTAATGTCTTTTTATTTTTAATAGCAGTACTTCATTAGCAGCTAGAGCTAATGATCCAGTTTGGAAGGTGGCATTCAAAGTATACACAAATGCTCACTTCTGCACTCTCTACATTCCACAGCAAATGTTCAATTAAACTGATAAGGAGTTGAATTTAATCCTACTGGGATTCTTCAAACCAGATTGAGTATCACCACATGTTTTTTCTTTTGGTTACTTATGTCCTTGACATTTAGACTATCAAAATTATGCTGACATCTATCCTGAAGTATGGATTCAAATGCCAACCTTGTGGCTAGGTTCAGTCTTTTGAGTTCTGACCAAAGAAGAGCTGCAGATTTATTTATTCCTCTGAAGGCAAGGAATGAGTGTCACAACTCGCATTTTGCCTCAGAAATGCCTCTGGCATCCTCAGCTGTCCTCAGATGTCTAGAAATACACTTGCAGTTTCTCACAGCGAGCTAACTCTCAGAAATGTTCAAGTGTGACCTTTATTTTATTTATCCTTTATCAATAAAGGATTGGTGAAAATCAGCCACAATTGCAATTAGCTTCAAGAACATTTCTTTGACTATTCTATCAGGAAGCAAATATCAAATGTCTCCATTCTCCAAGACAGAATTTTCCATGCTGCAATTTTTCTCTGCCAATAATCTTAGATCCAGTGGCTCTCTAAAAATACAGGATTTTTTTTCTGATTTAGCTGTTGGACCCATATATGGTAAAAGACTCAAAGGATTATAATAGCCTTTTTAGAAAAAGGCAACAGTGGAGCAAACCAGCGCAGCAGCATTCAGTTTATCATCTATGCTGATGGCTTCTATGCATTTCCTTTGGGATCAGTAGGTGTTATGAAAAAAATCTAAATTATCTGTACTATGTGACTTATTTTCATATTTGGAAAGTTGAACAGCTTTTAACACAAATTACCAGACACACAAGCACCTTTATAATGCTGTAGGCTTTTCAAAATGACATGTCAAAATTTTTAGTTGGATTGGAAAGTTCTAACAATTCCGCTTCAAGACTTTTATTTCTCTTTTCAAGCTTAATTTAACCAAAAGAAAACCTGTATTAACCAGTGGCTAATCCATGCCTGTGAGAGTGAACAAGAATATAATTCTTCCCATAATTAAAGGGATTAGGCCTCTGTGAGCATCTTCAAATAGGCTGTTGTCAGATCAAAGTGGCAGCTGAACTTCAGGGTATTGGGTGGCTGAGTACTGGAGTTTTGAACTTTCCACAAAGAAATGGAGAGAAACTACTTCTGATCTTTTAATCTTAGGTATTTCATAACTGTAACTGTGAGGTTTTAATATCAGGTATTTGTCACATGACCAGACTTTACACTGATGCACAACCTTTCTGACACCTAAATTATCCAACTAGTAATGCGAATTGGAGGAATTTTAAACAAATTTATCTTTCATTCCTGAAGTGTGTTTGATTTGTGAGACACAGAAATTGCATCTGCCTGCCATACTGTGCCTGGTTCAAATCTACAGAGATGCAGAGTAGCTCTCAGGAAGCTTGTGTTCCCAAAAGTCATTTCAACAGCTGGGAGTGGTCAGGAGTGAAAAGGCATTACATCAGGACCAAAGGAATCAGTTCTGAAAGGGTGAAATGAAGCCACAGTACATTTGTAAATGTTAACATATGCTATTGTTTTAGATACAATTTTCATATATAGAAACATGAACACACATCTACTATATGGTTTTTATATTTAGCCATAATTAAGATGGGTAGATTACTTTTTTGGTGAATTTTCATTTAAGGGAAAACCGAAGCTGTAATATTTTGCATACATTGTCTGGTACCCACAAGATTTTTATCTGGAAGGTTTTACTGTACAAGAGGAAGAATAGAAGTCATAGATACTGACTGTCACTAAACAGCTGTCTCTAGGGCAGGGAGATGCAATTGGTCCTTCATGTGCTCAATGATACTTACCTGGGCTGGAAACTGACTCTGTATCAGTCACATACACAAGCGTGCTTGGCCTAGACCCATCTCTTAAACAAACAAAAAACTCTGTTCAGCTCTCTTGGAAGACCAAGAAGTCATGGAGGTATGGAGGGTTTTGCTTAGGCACAGCAGCAATGAACCAAAAATGGATGCACCTACTACTTGTGTGAAACTGATTTAGTTTCATGACCAGATGCCTCTATAAGATCTATCTGGGAGTGGAGGGATGAAAATCTTAGAGAATCTGCAGCAAAGGACTGCCATCCAAAGACAGTCTCTATCCCGTATTGGGTAGGTTGTATTTAGGATGCTGTTCCACTGTAGTTTCAGTGGAGCCATGCAGCAAAGAATGTCTAAAATAGAGAATTTCCTATAGAGAGTTTAAAATGGTGAATGTTTATATTACAGATTTGATAACTGTTCTCCAACTGTTAAACAAGGGTCATATCTTAAAGAAGTTAAAAAGCTATAAAAATACATTTTGTAATTCATCACTTGGAACCTTAACCCCTTTACAATGTAAAGATATTAGGCATTTGCTATGTTCTGAAAGGATTTTTGAAAGATATGTTAACAAATGACATTTCTCTTTTCGGAAATGCAAACTTTTTACTTCAAGGCTGGTATTCTTTTTCTTGCCTGCTATTTATTTTTTCCTGCTGTCAGCATGACTTAATGAAGTGGTTTAGTTAATTTCTCCTTTGGAGTATAACAAGCCCTCCTTGACAATGCAATTCCAACTGCACTTCTGATTGTGCTGATGATTTTCCCTTGTGTTATTTCCTGGCTGTTCATCACAGACAAGCCACTGGTCAGGGGCCTTTCCCTCCTTAGGCACAAAATGTGCTTAGCACCAGAAACACCTCCCAGCTACTTTAGTCAGAAAAATCAGTAAGTGGCAAAGTGGGACGTATTTATTTTGATGTGCACATGCACTCTTGATGATATGATACCCGTATTTTGCTGGCTCCAAATCCAACCATATGCACCTGAGCTACAAGCCTGTCCTACTGGAGCTTTCCCACATTTTTCAGCCTTTTTCAACATTTTCAGCATTACCTGGCATACTGTCAGCTAGTTATTCAAATAGCCATTGGTGCTGCTATGTTGTTTCCCATTTTACTCACTTGTGGTCAACCAGGCATGCTTTGCTTTGGTTTCTTTCTTGTGTTTTGGTTACACACACACACACACACACACACACACACACACACACACACACTCACACACATTTTGGCATGGCTTCTCCCCTGGAAACCCCAACAAAGCTGCAGCGCTGTTTCTCTTCCAGCTTTTTCATCTTAAAATATTGTTTTGACAGGTTGTGAAACAGCAGAGAAAACAAGAAGGCAGTGGTATTTCCTTCAGCTGCACCAGAGGTACCCAAAGGCAGATGAGCAGATACCGAGATAGGCAGCCCTCATAGCTTTGAAACTATTTTGTTTTTCACACACGTGCTCTGGTCTTCCCAGAGCACTTACTGCATAGTGATTGCCGGTCAGTAATTTCTCCTCTCTTATTAGTTTCACAATACCTTCCCCCCACAAATAGTGCCCTATTTCTAAGGGCAAGTGATTTTGGTATTGGAATGGTGAAGCATCCCAGAGCTGCACAGTAGCATCACGTAAAATACAAAAGCAAGATTCTTTACATAAACAACAAAAAAGGTTTTATTGGGAAACCTGGTTGTTAGCTCATTTGTCAGATGTTTTCCAGGAGCATTTCTGTCTTTTTCTTCACCCCTATTGTTCCAGTTCTATGGTAGAGAATCTTGCTCTCTTTGGACAATAATAACTTCAACCTTGTTTTCCTGTGGAGGAATGAGCTGTCAGAAGGGAATCTGACTCACTGGGAGAAATTACCTGAGCTGCTGCTATCTTTGCATTCCAGCTAACAGGACACTTAAAGATCACTGTGCCCATAAAATGAATACATGGTTTCACAGCCCACCAGATTATTTTCTTTTTTGAGAATGAACCAAAAATATTAAAAGTGTTGAGAGCCCAGGAAAAAACATCCAAAATTGCCAGATTCTGGTTTGGTTATGTTCTACTCTTCCTATGAAAAATATGCCCAAACAGTTAATGTTTTGGGTTAGTTTCTGACTGGCTTTAATATCAAGTAAGGAGTACTTAATTTTTTTCCTTTTGGAAGAGGAGACATGCTGATTTAGTCTCTATTTTATTTATTTCTTTATATTTAATTTGCATTATTTCCAGACTGATTATCTTCCACATTGTTAGTTAATTAATTTTTAAAAAATCATTGTTTATTCAGTATTTCCCCATGAATTAATCAAATACTATACTTCCTCAGTAAAATTGCTTGTAGGGTTGTAATTCGTAGCTCCAAATAGATTTATTTAATTCTTTTAATCTGATACGTTTTGTTTTATACCAAAAAATAAGACTGGAGAGGGTACAGCTGAAGTTATAACGACAAAACAGGACACAATGAGAAATACTGAGGTTTAGGCTATTTAGCAAGTTGGGTTTGTTCTAAATCAAAACCTTATTATTTCAAGTAGATGGACTGTTCATTGTTATATTTTAAGAAACTTTCAGGAAGAAGGATTGATTACTTAAAAGTTTTCACAGTATCTAAATTATTTTTAAATCCTGCAGTGAGTGTCATATGCAACTGACTTTTTAACTTTCAGCATAATACCAAAACTAAGCTCAGATTCTACTTTTTCCCCGCCAATATAGTAGCTATATGTTTTATATTCTTGTTCCCAGATGCCTAATAGCAGGAATCATTAGTGTTCCAAGCAATAACACTAAAGAAAAAAAAAAACTACATAAATGTTCCATATTACATCTATTCTCTGCTTCAGCTGGTGAAAAATGGAGTGGAATTTACTGGAGTTTTCTACCCTCTCATCTTCTCTTAAATAACTAGTACTTTAAAAGTATTAATCTTTCTGCTTACCTCTACAACAGATCTTCATCTTGATCTGTTACACTTCAAATACCAGGAGAAAGACTTCCTCCTTATAGTAATTTCAAGCAATCAGTTATAAAGCTCTACAAATATAAGGAAATAAATATATCTTAAGTGTGTAATGTCTAAACAATTTCTTTGCTTCTGCTACCAATCATTATTAAAAATGAAAGCCTTCCTCAGATCTTTGAATTCTCGATACCCCTTGCAAATATGACTTCTATCCATATTATATGAGCTTTGAAGGACAGTGGGGTGTGGTTAGCCTGTGATGGAGCCGACAACTCTGGCTGCTTGCTGTGGAAGAGGAGCATAAGCCCTTGTGTTGAACATTTTTCCAAATAACAGACAACTTTGCAAAGGCCTCACACTAGATAGAAGGTGCCTAGAATTTTCCCACATTTTCCTGGAGACAAGACAAGGGTTAACAGTGGAAATACATGGGCAGGGACTGTCAGAGGAAAGGACAAATCAAGACTTTTGTTGATTTGTTGATTTTGTTGAACTAAGAGTTGCTGTATGTACTCATCTATAGCATCAAACTATCTCAGCTCAAGATTGCCACATTTATTCATGAACCCTAGTATCTAGCACCAATAATGATCTAGAGCAGTGATATTTTAGTCTTTATCAGAGACTTGCTTGCTCTTTGAGTAGAACTATGTCTGGGATGTGTTCTAAGGAATTTCTGAGAACTATTTCTTTTGGCTGATCCTAGCTGAGTTTTGCTGGTGCAATGCAGCATAGAAAATATGATGACTGTGCCTGTATGAATGGCATTTTGGTAGGGAATAACACACAGGGACTACAGACACAGCATGACAAATTTATTCTGCGTTCAGCACAACTTCCCCAGGTCAACATCATAGAATCAAAAAATAATTTGAGTTGAAGGGACCTTTTTAGGGTCATCTATTTCCAATCTCACCCCTCTGGACAGGGACACCTTCATTTAGACCAGGCTGCTCCATCCAGCCTGGCTTTGAACACTTCCAGGGATGAGGCATCCACAATTTCTCTGGGTAACTTGTTCTAGCAGTTCACCTCCCTCATTGTGAAAAATTCCTTCCTTATATCTAATCTAAATTGACCTTCCTGTTGTTTCAAGCCATTACCCCTTTTTCTGTCACTACATGCCCTTGACAAAAGTTTCTTTCCAACTTTGTTGTAGCCCCTTTAGGAACAGGAAGGTGCTATAAGGTCTCCCTGGAGTCATCTCTTCCCCGTGCTGAACAATCACAACTCTGACAGCCTTTCCTCATTGGAGAGGTGCTCCAGCATCTCTCCAATCATCTAGGTAGCCTCTCATGGACCTGTTTCTACAGGTCCATGTCCCTCCTATGTTGGGACCCCAGAGCCGGATGCAGGGTTCCCCTCTCACCAGACCAGAGGGATAGAATCCCCTCCCTTGCCCTGCTGGCTGCACTGCTTTGGATGCAGCACAGGATACAATTAGCTCTCTGGGCAGCAGAAATCTGTACTAGAAAAGCTGTCAAAGACACAGCTGAGTATCACCAAGCAAGAAAGAGGACAATCCTGTAATTTGGAGCGGGCCAAGAGGAACTGTAAGCGTTTCCCTCCGTTTATTTTGCTGTCTGGGCTATAGTCAGTGAGCTGTTATTTAAACTTCTATAGAGGATGCCATTTTCACTGTGCTGGAAAGACTCAAAGCACTGCATCATAGCGAGTGATGTGTCATAAATACTTGGCAATGGGTCTTCTTTGCATGGTATTTCCCATTTACAGCATTAGCCTTCTGCAAGCTCTTTCTCTTCTCAAAATCCATTTGCACACACAGCAAATTGCCTTCCTGATAAGGCCTGTTCTTCAAGAACCAGCACAGGAGTGAAAGGACTTTTTCAAGGCAGCACAGAGGATTGTCCCTGCTGCTGAGATAGGCTGCTTCCTCTCTCTATTTTTTGTGCTTTTCTCAAAGCTAAATTCTGTTGCCTTATTTGGTTCTTACATACTCAAAGCCTTCATTAGCATCTAGGACATGATTGACCTAAATTTTGCCAGACTAGATAAATTCCTTTCTAGCAAGCGTAGTTATTTTATTTGAAATTCCATTATCATAAAGAGATGCTGTATGAATCCCCACCCAGTGGAATCAAAGAAAACATTGCTATCATCTCCAAGGCCTTATATTGCTAAAATGCCTTTTTTTTTCTTTTTCAAATTATATCTCAAGCATAGTTTTTCTTAGTGCAAAACTTTCACTATTTTTATTTCTGCTTGCAATATATTCCAGCTATGAAACCTTAGCTGCAAAGTCATGTTTGACATATAATTCTATACTTATGCATAGATATAAAATCCTTTTAGAGGCAGAAAATTCTTATCTTTCTCTGGGAAGAAACTCCATCTGTGTTCCATCTGCCTCATTGAGGTGTCCGGGCTACCCTGCGGTGTTTAATATGACAAAAAGCCACCTATCTTTAGACACTGAATCAGAACACTATCCATTCACTGGTGGATAGATTTTGATTCACCCAGAATATTCTCAAGTTTAAAAAAGCAATATGTCTACTTGTTCTACACCTTTATTGCATGAATTTACTACAAGGAAAATATTATGCAGCAAATACCCCGATTTTGGTAGAATGTTGCTTTGCATATGGAAAAAAAGGCAGCATGAAAGCTGGTCCTCAAAATTCAGGCTTCTCCTACTGCTTTTTCTCAGAGTATTAAAAGCCTGAGATTCAGGGGAGGAAAGAGGTGTTATTTTCTCCTTTCAACCTTTGGTGGAAGTCAGAGGAATGGAGAAATGCTAGGGAAAATGGAACTAAGGCCCTGGATGAGCAGCTGTCCTCTGAAGGACACCAGCCCTTGGGCTCACACCTTTGTATTGGAAAGGCAGCCGTAGCTCTGTGCCCCATGGATGCCAGGCAGAAAAATATTTCACTTCTGCTCTCTAACACTGGGCCTGACCTCAGTGCAGAACATCATGTCAAGTCACAGAATTTGAATCCAGATTTTTTTTCTGAGTTTCACAAAAGTTTGCAGAAACTAGGATCTTGCAGTTTGTGATTTTAAGCATATCTCTACCTGGCATGTGAAGCTTGCTGGTCTAAACTGAAGCTTCTCTCAGTGCTGGTGATTGTTGAGCTATATTGGCCTTTGGCTGATGCATCAGATCCATAGTAAAAGCACAAATGTTCTTCATACTAAACTAAGAACCTTGAGACAAATGTCTCACACATAAAATGAATGTGTGAATTGGCCTCATTTCTATCACATACCTCTTTAACTTTGTTCAAAGGATTCATGTTGGCAATGTGCAGCAGGATGAACTGACTTTACTGACCTTCACGTTTATGCAGTATTTGCTTTAATGTTCGTTGCAACGTTTCCAGAAGGTTTCATTTCTCCATTATGTAACTGCAAATTATCTGGGCTGGCACATGAAAGGATGGTGGCTGTGGAAGACTGGTTGGGTGTGGTGAGTGTCAATGTGCTGTCAAGATACTTCAGTCCCCAGAGTGGTTGCTTGCACTGAAAGCAGAGGAGGACCTCCTCCCTTGGCCCAGAGCACTGCAGAGACACACGCAAAGACTGCAGTCAGCACTGCGACCTTTTGACCTTCCTTATCTAAGACTATACCCCTTCCTTCCCATCAGAGAACATTTGCAAGCTGACCAGCACTAAATATTAGGTCTCTCTATGTAAATACAAAATATACTTGTATCCAAATCAGGAAAATAGATGTGATGAATAAAAGAAATCAATTATTCTTCCTGTTTCAGCTGGAAAAAATGTTAGTATTTCCCTTCTCCTTACCCTGAACTTAAAAAATAAGGGGAAACGCCTATTATTTGCCAATTGTTCATTATAGGAGAGCTGAATTTCCCTCCAACTATGCACATTTGAACAGCTAAAACTGTGACACTCTGCTAGAAGATATTTTAATTAGGCTTGTATCTCTCATTTTCAAAGAATCTTTCACCTCTGTGTATTTCTGGCAGTCCTATTGATCAAAAGAAGCAATTTTGAGTTATTTAAACCTGACCTCATTTAACTGGTGGTGCCAACTTGCTCTTTGTTTTTGCATAAGTTGTTTTGTGCCATGGGTCTTGTCAGTGTCTGTTAGGGCTTCAAATATTTAATGTGATTGACTATGAAATCATTAGTCCAAATTCATAAAACAGCTGCAAAAAAATACCACCACCAAAAAAATACCAGTGTTCAGATACTACCATCTCCTATAACTGAAGTCATACCTGCTTTACATCTGTTCATGTACATCTGTTCACCTGCTTTACATTCTGTTCTAAATCCATGTAAAGGAGATTGAGGAAACACTATTAAACTGACAACCTTATCATCCACCAAATCTGCTGCCAGAAAAACACCATACTTGAGGCATTTATGTGCATGTCTAACTATACACGGATCGATCTTCTTTGGCAACCTATGGTTTTCCTTGGGCTTCTACAACAGCTCTTGAAAGAAATTCAGCACATTTGCAAGAAGCACTGCCTTTTCTAAGAAGAGCAAATTCCATCTGTTTGTGTCATAAAAAATAAGTCCTCCAGTCATTGTAGCAGAATACTTAATCTGTGTTCATCCAATTTTGCACAAATGCTGTGCATGGCACCAGCCAGAGAAACCCTGAGCACTGGGTGACGCAGCTTACCTGGTGATTTGATTGGCCACATCAAATTCTGCAGTAAAATTTTTTTCCATTTGATTTTTTTTTTTTTTTTTAGGTAAAGTAGAAGCAGCACTGGACCTCATACTGATCAATTCCTTCCCTCTGGTGGGCAACTCGGAGACATCACTTATATGTGTCACTTCCAAATGGCGTTCCCGTGAATCTATCACAATAGGCCGGGACCAGGAGGATGTGGCAAACCAGCACCGGGAGCCACTGGAAGTTAATGAAGATTCCAAGAGAGCAGCAGCCAAAACAGTGGTGTGGAAGAGGGAACAGGCCAGTGAAACTATTGGAGCATATTACTGTGAAGGGAAACTCAAGGATGAGGTGACAAGGATACATACCATGAAGATGCCACTGGGAGGTACAGTATAGTGGTCAGATCTGAATTTGCCATGGCACTGCTTGCAGACTGGCACCTATCCCTGGCTGACACAAGTGGGCACAAAGAGGGTTCCAGACCAGGCAAGGCAGTCCTGAGTTAATAAAAATGGACTTGGTTCAGGGTCTTTTTTATTTTTTTCTGCAGTGCAGAGAAACTGGTTGGTACTAGGTGCTAGTCATTTCCTTGTGGAAGTTAGTCAGACATCTGTAAGTATTCTGCCTGCATCTGGCTATGGCCAGGAACACGAAGTCAGCAATTAAAGTGGCCTCACTGACCCCATGGAATAATATACATGGCAACTCCTCCGCTGGGTTTCTTGCACGCCAGGTGCTTGATTTCAAACAGGCTTCCATTTATAAAGTTTGACAGGTCTGAGATCTAGATAGCTAAGCATCACTTTTCTATCTGTCTTAAGTAAATAGGCAACCTGAGCCCAGAAAATAATTGCCTTGCCTAAGGTTTAGTAAAACTGCAGATCAGCAACACTGGATCTGCATTGTCTGTGTCAGTGTGGGGAAAAAAAAAAGAGGCATCCCTCTCAGCACTGGAAAGGAAGCCCAGAGAAGTTTTCCAAAATCTGAGAAAGTTATTCACAAAAATCCACTACAGATTTCACAATTCATTTGATTTTGGTTTTAGGCTATGCACAATAGTAAAAGCAAATGTGCAGGGATATAGTGGGACAAGAAGGTAAGATTTCTAAGGTCCATTACATTGTATTTACATATGTTCAAAATTTCTCTTGTTTCTGGACATCATTAGACTTCTGGGACAATGTCCAAAGCAGAGATCACCATCAACTACAGAAAGGCACAAGAAATTTTGAGTAATTTTCTGCAGCAAATCACATTTTCAAAACTGAAGATAATTTAAAATAGATTTTAATGTACTGTAATGTTTTGTGCCATGGCAACTGGTCTGTAAGGATGCTTGACAATTTTGATCTTTCTTTATAAGATTTTAGTAAGAGCAATTTTTGTTGTAGGTATCTCCTTAAATAACACAACAAATTTATAAAAGGAGATTATTTCATTTGTAAGAGCTGCAGCTAGTGCCCACTATTATTTCTTTGAACATGAGTAGTTTGGAAGCAAGCTAAGTAGGACACATACAATTTTCTTTGGTTTATGTTTTCTCTGACCAAATGTGGTCTTTGAAGGGTTGGATTGGTCACCAAGAAAGATCTGCAGATGCAGACTGACAACTCCATTGTTTCAAAGGAGGGTGCAGTGAGGAGGAGATAAGATAACAGTTGATGGAATGTCACTGTGACCCTGCCTGTGGAAGTCTGCCAGCAAGCAGAGCACATTTCTAGCTGTTGTAGAGCAACATGCATGGGGGAAGAATGTCTTCTGAATCGATCAGTTCTTTCCATTTGGCATCTGTGGGCCTAGGAACAGTGAGCTTTAATAATCAAATTATGAAACCTTCTTATGTGACAGATATTGTTCTAAACAGAAGTAGAATTCACACCAGTAGTTGGCAGGTTTCTTGGATTAATTTCTAGGTTTAAGTACCTTTCTCAAATTTTCTCTGCAAAAGTTTTCACTAAAAAATTTCAGACTAGCAAATCTTCAGTGAAAGTATATAATCTAATCAGATTAGATGGGAGAGAGAGAGATACATCAGAAATTCTCATAGCTATTAAAGTGCACAGAAAGTGGTGAAAGAGGTTAAGGAAAGATTGTAGGGTTTGGCAAAACAAATGTATCTGGAAAACAGACCTTTTTCCACTTAACTGTTGTTAACTTCATAATTTTTAAAGGCAGAATAAGATTTTCAACAGCAAAAATTGAGTTCAAATGTGCAGTTTCCCATTGGAGACACCGAAGTCAAAGGAAGAAGCAGCACTTCTGGAAACCCAGCCACTGTTTCGCATCCTTCTATCAAGAAGCTGGTGAAACACTCACTAAGCATTAATCATTTTGGTAGCCCTACTGACTCAGTGGGAACTGCCATCTCCCTGATTGTATACCTATTATCAAATATGAACATATAGTGAAGAATTTTGCTGTGTAATATGGAAACAGGTTCATTTTCTTGACTTATTTTACCATCTGCTATTCTGAAAGTAACAAGTCCATTCTCCTGAATTCTTTATACTGAAACATTATAGTTACAAATGTAATATTCATACATGCAATGAGAGGGAAGAGTTTATGCTTTATCTTCTTAGGGGGAGCGATCCTTATTCTGTATAAGTACACATCTCTAGAATAACACACCACAGAGTGTTCTCCTTCTAGTCAAAAACAATTTATTCAATTTCTCTACACAATAAATGTTTATTTTCATATATCTGATTGAGTTTTCCCCACAGAAACTCAACCACAGAGCTGTCAAAGGGACAATAATGGAAATGCTAGCAGTAGAGTATTATGGCATTTGTCCTGCAACTCAGTTCGTTATGTCTCTATAAGGAATTGGCACACTTGAGATGTGAAATTATGTAATACAAGTCACAATCTAAAAATACATTGGAGCTGAGCCCAACAGGGAGTGTGCATTCCTTTCCATTGCAACAATACCCTGTAGAAAAGTCTTGTGGTTTAGCCTAACATGCAAAGAAAAGTAGATGGGAATTAAAAAGTTCGATATCTTGTTAAAACAATTAGCATTGTCTCACTAAATTTGGTCCAAAAAGGACTGCAACTAAACCCCTTAGGATCATTTGTAGTTAACAATTTATTTTTTACAAAAGCTGTTGAATTATTTTTCTCTTAAATAGATAATGATTTTTCACTATGCATTTGTTAGTAATGAATAACTTCTAACTTGGGAGCTGACAGTAAGTTGGAATTGCTTTCAGTTTTTGTTGCCTGTTTCTAATGAAAACTTAGTTCATTATTCTATATTAGAATTTTCTGTTTCTCTAAGATGTAATGTAGATACCAATATTTAGGAAAAATTACAAAAGCATGTAC
>NW_005054379.1:3008126-3017797 GCF_000277835.1 Geospiza fortis | reverse complement strand
AATGTGTGGCAGAGTCTCAGAGCATAACCACTAGAACTGTGCAGGGGATGGAAATTCCATTCTGCAAAGAATTGTGTATTTTCAATAGTTGTCTGTTTCCACTGATAAATAAAACATTAAAATGTCAAAATTTTCAAGGAAATAATATCCTAGGAGGGAAGTTGGCTTGGATTGATAAAAATGTCTTCATTCTTGGTCAGATTTTCTTTATTTAATTTTACATCATGTGATACAAACATTTTTATTTTTAACTTAAAATTCCACTTTGTAATGAAAATATCAAATTGTTTTTTCTTTTATTGCAAGAATATAATCATTTTTACTCCCTCAGATTTTGAAAAATAATGTTGTAGAGGTGCCTCATACAAACTTTGATATAGCATCTGTCTGCTCATTTTTTTACGGCTCTGTTACACATAAAATATGACAGAAAGTTACTTCATAATTTTTTCTCTGCTTTCTGATCCTATCTCTGTGTATTTCTTTCCCACCAAATTTTAGACAGCTACAAGCCCCAAATTATTTTTCTCCAACAGTTGGTATGAACCAAAGGATATTTTATTGACAGTTCTGTAAAAATGAACCAAGAAAGGAGGAATGATTCTAGATAAAGGGCAATTTTTTTAATTAATAAGTTTCTAACAGTTTATATTAACTGTTCCTTATATGTTTCTTTAAAAAAAATTGCTGTGAAATAAATATTTGCTGTGAAAATATTTGCTGTGAAATGGAACCTCTGAAAATGCAGAGCTGCCTAGGAGCATGAATGGATATTCAAGGATTCCTTTCAGCTGAGACTCAGGTGGGTCTTATGTCAGAATAGTCCCACTCACCTGGCTGGGGAGGCAGGTGGCAGCAGAAGGAAAAACAAAGATAGATGGAGTTACATGGAGGAACTTGCATAGAAGGAACACGTAATGCTAAAAAATTTCGTATTTAGAAAGAGCAAAGGGATTGGTTTAAATCAGTACATAATTCCCCTGAGCGCTCTAAAAGGGAAAGTACAGAGATATCAAATTCTTTGTCAGGTAAGGAGCTTGATAGTTAAGAAGTCAATTTGACTAATTCTAGAAGAGGTTTTTTTTTTCCATAGGACATATAAATGACAGTATGGCATAAACCCTCAGAGCTAAAATGACCTGAAAACCTAAATTTGTCCTCAAAACACTTCACAACTTTCCCTTTGGATTTTTCAAGTAAATGAAAGGAAGCATCCTTAACTTCTAACTTGTTTCAATGTAATGTGGTAATTAAAATTACCATTTCACTAGTTTCATTAGAACTGCCATTTCAAGAAAGGGCTATTATTTCTTGAGTTTTTTCTGTCTCTTCCCCAGTTATCTTCTGATGTACTGATAAGAAATAAACAGAAATGTTGGGAAAATCATTTTATCTACTGCTTTCTTTATGTTTAAATTAAGATCTACAAACAAATGTATAAAAGTTCCTTTCTGTTTAAGCAGGAAAATGAATTTCAATTTCCCTGCTGGAAAACTGGCTGATTTACACCAGTCTCTCACATAGAATTTTTATTTTCATTGAGCCATATTTTCAGGTGAGACTATTTTGGTGAAAGTCCCACAGCCTGTGAATATGATTTTTTCCTCTGGTTCTTAGTGCTATCCAACACGCTCTGTATTTCCAGAATTTGGTGAACTAACACAAATACAGACCTACTACATCTACCTCACCTTCTCCCAGCCCTGCATGATTGCAATCTCCTGAACTATCTCACAGTTCTGCAATATAAAACTTAAGTAGAAAAGAACTTAAATCAGGTATTAGGTATTTATTTGCCAGTGACAGCTTGTTCCCTACAATACAATTTCCAGTACTTTTTCCAGTCTTCTTCAAAAATGTCTTAAGAGATGAAGAAACTTTGGAAAGTGTTTTACAGCCAGTTGGAGTTCCTAGTTAGAAATTGTTTCCAGTTAGCCAGAAACCAATTATTTTTTTCATGCCTCAGGTTCTAGTGGCAGTCTGTTGTTTCAGGGTATAGGCAAGTCCTCTACCAAAGCATTGATTGAGGCTGCTGATGGTAAAGAATCACTTTATGCTCTAAAGAAATTGGGGTGTCAAAATCTGAGTGAGGCTCATGCTGCATACCATTCTCAGCTATCAGGCCAGAAACCAGATAGAGACAGTAACTGTTATTTATCACATACTTCTGTTTTCAGCTTCGTTCCACCCAGTGGCATTAACTGTTACAGCAAATAAGGGAGAGCATGTGAACATCTCCTTCATCAGAATGGCATCAAAAGAGGAAGATGCAGTGATCTACAAGAATGGTATGGAATGTTTCTTGTCTTTTCTCTTTCTGCTATAATTGTTTTAGTTGAGGGCCAACTAAGTCTTTTAAAGTTATGGCTGTTGATGCCCATGCTGGGCAGCTGTAACAGGCATCATTCCTCATACATTTAATATTTCCTAAAGGGCTGAATTTCCATATGCAATATGTTCTGTCTGTTTATTTTCCACCAAAATGCCCAATCCTCTGTTTATATCTCTGCTTTGTTTTTCATTTTAATTTTTGATTTCCTTCTACATCCCTTCATAATTTGCCTGGTTGTTTTTAGGTTGGTTGTTTGTTTTTCTTTCTGGGCTGCTGTGAAAGTCCAGTTAGAATATCTTTTATTGCATTTCTACAGTTTTTCAAGTGATACTTTGCATTCTTCAGAAGGCTTTTTGAGGCCATTTACCTTCTATGATGCCTTTCAAGCTAAGAAATTAATTACCAGTACTCTGCTATTAGAAAGAAAAAATTGTAAACAAAATCTATCCCTTATTTCATTCAACTACAAGAGTTAGTCAGGTTGTAAATTTTGTAATTTTGTAACACCAACTCTTCTATCTAGCATGGCACCTAAATCACATGTAATCATTGCTCAGCTGTGTGTTGCTCCTGCTTGACGCTTAGAAATTTGTGCAGGTTGCGCTCTACCTTCTGTAGAAAAATATAAAAATAGAGGTCACTATTACTCACAGTACCTTCATAACGACATTGTTAAACCACAACAAATTATGATTGTGGGAAGCACATGCAATGTTCTGCTCCATCTTTGACAATCTAGCTTACAGTGAGCCATGAGGAAACAGGGAGTAAATACAGCAGGATGAGGTAAGGAAGCGTCAACACACTGCCAAAAAACTCATGTAGTGAGTCAGCCTCAGCCCCAGCTACTGATTACCTGGAGCATTTCAACAGGCTGGAAGAATTAAATAGATAAAAGGTGTCTTTTAAAGAGGCAAAAGGCAAAGTAGCCTTTCACAAATATCTGTTTCTTGGGACTTCAGAGACTCAGCTGTGTCAGGGCACAGCAGACAAGTTTGCCATCACTTGTCATTACACAGTGCCTAGGAAAATTTTGTGATCTCCTGTCACCAGTTTCTCAGAAAAGAACCAGATGAGATATTGGATCAGGACTGCTAACATCATGATACCCCCTTAGCTGCGATTCCATCTGGAAATTCAGCAAAAAATCTCAGATTGCCTCTGGACAGTAGGTCAAATTTTTCAGCTAAGGTTGATGTTGAAACAACATTTCTGAGAAGTCCTGATACAGCAACTGGAAAAGAAAAGCCTTCTACTATATTTACCTGTTGCAATCTTTCACTTCAATTGTTTCAAGTACTGCTTCCCCCTTACAGAATCTCATAATGGCTGTCTAGACAAAGAAATGGTCTTGCTAAACAGGGTGGCTTTAACACATTGGCATAACGTCTTGGAAAACAAGTCATAAGAATCGAGCCTTGCTTAGCATACTGTAAGCATAAGCCTTTCTTAATGCTTTGTTGTCAAGTTTGTTATGCAGCTTTTAACTCAAAAGATATTAGAAAATGCCCCACAGTTTCAGAACAAATCCCTTTAAGTATTTGTTCTTTTAATTTAGCCCTGTTTTCATGGAGAATGGTTGTCATGTTCTGTCATGGACTGAACTGACCCATAGTCTTTCTGCTGTTTTGGTTGTGATCCTCAGCAAAGTTTTACATTTCTAGACTGCCTGAAATTTGACAACAGTCAAATTGATAGTATGTATGGTCACAGACAGCAGAGGTCCTGCCTGATGCTGTTTACCTTCTAAATAATTTAAGAAAAGTGGAAAAAAGGGAAAAGGGGGAAAAAGTTGTTGCATTTTCAGTGTGACTGTAAGGAAATGTAGAAGACGAGGACAATTTGATTCACGAGAGTAATGGTCATTCAGCCATTTGAGCTTGTGAATCAGAACAGGATCTGACTGTCTGGGTTGTTAATGTGAGCAAGCTGGGATTTGCAGCCAGGAGAAGCCCAGAGGGAGACCTCTACAGCAGCCTTCCAGTACTAATGGGAGCTGAAGGAAACCTAGAGAGGGACTTTTGACAGTGACAATGGGGAATGGCTTTAATCTGAATAAAGGGTGTGTTTAGATCAGGTACAAGAAAGAAATTTTTGTATGTGAGTGTAGTGAATTGCTGGAACAGGCTGTCCATAGAAGTGGAAGTGTTCAAGGCCAGGTTGGATGGCCCTGAGCAACGTGATCTAGTGCAAGGTGTCCCTGCCCATGGCAGGGGGTTCAAAACTGGATGATCTTTCAGGCTCCTTCCAACCTAAGCTATTTTAGTGAGTGTCATATGGGCATGCAGTAGTCATAAAATCACAGTTGTTCTGTCTGGGTATATTGGTGGATGACTTTGTTTGTACAGTGTGGATGAGCATGTGCACAAATATTTTAGTGAGATCTAGCTGGACATGGCATCAACCTACTGCAGCAGCCTTGCTCTAACAGACTGGAGTGGAAAGACTCCTGGGGGTCCTGAAGTTCAATGGGTGCAGCTTCTCTTTGACAGCAGCCAGTGTTCAAATGTTACTTGGTGACCCAGAGCAATGGAAGAAGACCAAATACTATTATTTAACAAACATGTATCATCAAGCACAACAATCTTAGAATAAAATAAAAACGGTCTGGTGAAAAAAACTGGAAGGAACAGAAATGTGTTAAATCTGGGAAGAAAAGATAAAGCTATGCCGAATTCTTCCTGCTTTCATCTCCTAAGTAAATCCTTATGCTAGTCAGACTGAATAAGACCTGGCTGGCATTTGTTTTTCAAGTCCAGCCACACTAGAATTCTTGTGGATTGTTATCCCTTACTTCAGAAAAGACCAAGAAAAAAATGAACACTTTTAACCACTAAGCTCTTATCAAAGCTGAGTGTGAAGTTGTTTGTCCTGTTTATCTATTAAATCCCCTCAAGATCTCTCTTCCTTTTTACTTGCACTTCTCCAATTATGGAAAAACCAGTGTAGCTAGAGTTGTCAGAAAATTCATAATTAATTAAAAAAAAAGATTCTGCTGCTTATCTTGCCCCAACTGTCCTTCAGTTACCAATGCAAGCTCATGTATTTATTTAGAGGGTGAATGATGTCTGTCTGTTGTATCTGTGTTCTCCTTCCTCAGGCTCCTTCATCCATTCTGTGCCCAGGCATGAAGTGCCAGGAGAGCTAGAAGTCTCCTATCCTCAAGTTCAACCACAGGATGCAGGGGTTTACTCTGCCAGATATATAGGAGGAAACCTTTTTACTTCTGCTTACACGAGGCTTATTGTAAGACGTAAGTTCTATTAATGTGTGGTGATGATTAATAGTTAAACGTCAAAATTAATCTGAAATGAAACATATTGTGCTCAAATAAGAACCAAAATCTTTCTTGACATTTGCTGCTATCAGATTATGTCAGAAGAAAGTTTTGTACCAAGGGCCTTTGATACAATCTGATATTAATGTCAACAGCTGAGAGAAAAAAAATGCCACCCCATCAGATTTAAGTTGAGCTCATTCTTAGCTATTGCCAGGACAGTTAGCTCTTTTTTCAGCATCTCAGTTTTTCAAACACCACAAATGAATAAAAGAGTTAATTCTTCACTGGGTCTCCCTGTTCTCTATGGGGGGTTATATCCATACCTCACTTATCCTGGGGTTCATCTTTAGCATACATTATTATAATTTCGCAAACTACCTTAGTTTTAATTAGCTCTTAAGGTTCCCTTCCTACTGGATGAAAGAATGAGTTGGGATACTTTCCAACAAGCATTTTATATACTTTGCTGCTCATGCTGCTGTGTCCATCAGATATAAAGAAAATTATATTCTGTTAACTAGGACAGAAATGTAAAATTGATGTGAAAAAATAGATAGCTGTTCAAATATCTCACATTGTAGAGAAAATATTTATGATGGTAACACACATTTATTCATGAGTATCCACACGATAGTTCCAGGAGTTGTGAATAAATAAATGTGATGCCCCAAATTTGCATTTTGAAGTTACTGCTACCTGACTAACGGCAGTGGTCCAGTTGGCTGGTGTGTGGGGTTCCATATAGCTTGTACTTTCTTGTATTTTACTGTATGCTCTAAAAAGAATATTACAACCTGAAGGGTTACTGAATAAGAAGACAACAAATATGTCATTATATTTTTCCACAAAAGGATGTGAAGCTGAGAAATGGGGCCCTTCCTGTAGCTTCCACTGCCCTTCCTGCACAAACAACGGCATTTGTCATGAAGATACTGGGGAATGCATCTGTCCTCCAGGTTTTATGGGAAAAACATGTGAGAAAGGTAAGTAAAAATTATTTTCAGTGATCGCTTATTAATTTGTTCTCAGTAAAAGAAATTGGCATATTATTGAGGGAAGCATCATATGGAGTACCTGGTTTTATTCTTGAAAGCTGCAGCATTTACAGCTGGTGCTAGAGACAGGACGGAGTTGTGTGAGATGAATCGTGAATTCTGTTCTGGCTGTTCTTGCAGCTGTGATTTAATTTCTCTTTTTCTCTCTTCATCTAGTAGAGATTATTTTGCTAGGGATAATGAATGTTTCCAACACTTCTTGATCAATATGCACTTGGACAGTATGCTACCTAATATCTCCTAGGCTCCTTTTCTCATAAAAGGCTAGACCAGATGATCTGTGGAGGTCACTGCCAATCTGGGTTGTGCTATGACTCCCTTGAAATGAGTATGTTCAGTGCTGCTGACTAACTTAAATGCATAGTGGTACAGGACACCTTAAGAATACATTGGCTGAAGAAGCTGCTAATGTGCTCACAGGGTGCTTTGCCTCTGTAGGGACATCAACAGTGTATATATTTTTGTGCAAATCTGTGTGTGTGGCAAGTAGTTTGGATTCTGGAAAAATTAGAGTTGGCATCACATTGTTTTGACTTCTCCAAGCATCTTTTGGGTTCATTGCTAAATATGTATCTTTTTATTTGACTGAATTGTAATGCTGAAAATACTAGAGCTAAGCTGTTGGAATAGTTGGTGCTAAAGAACTACAACAGAGCGCTGCTCTTATCATCGAAGCAAAACCTTGACGTCAGCAGTTTTGTGCGCATTCACCACTAAGAATATTTGTGTTTCACAGCACTGCTTGTCCATTTTACATTAGAAAGACTCATAAAAACACTTTATTGCTGAATCTGTGTCCCCATAGGTCTAAAGCAAGGGTATTGGCTGACAGATCCTCACAGTGAGAAAATTGTTTCTGCTGCCTGTACTCGACTATTAGAACAGCTGTGGCTTAAGTTGCTGTGGTTGTTAATATATTTGAATTATCAAAGTGCTATTTTTAATTTAAATTCATGTTTTCCCTTGTCTAGTGCAGTATCATGAGAAGCACTAGCTTTTTCATGGACAATGCCAGTGGGTTACTTTTTCCTTCTCTCCCTTCAACAGCTTGTGGAGCCAACACTTTTGGCAAAACATGTGAAGAGACCTGTAAAGAAAATTATGGCTGCAAAAACTTTATGTTCTGTCTACCAGATCCATATGGTTGTTCTTGTGCCACAGGATGGATGGGACTGGAATGTGATAAAGGTAGAGTGGAAAAAAAAAAGAATGGGAGGATCCTTAATGTTCTGCACACAGGAAATACAGGAGGAAACCAACAGAGAAGAGTAATAGATTATATATTTTACAGTCATGTGAAAAGTTTTTTTCTGTAATGAGACTGAAAAATACTCTAAGACATTTTCCATTTTCTAGCACCTGTGCACTAACTGCAACATATGTATTTGCAGAATGCAAACCTGGGTTTTATGGGTCAGATTGCAAACTCAAATGTAATTGCCACAATCGAGGAACATGCGACAGATTTAAGGGCTGCATCTGCTCCTTTGGATGGCATGGTCCACAATGTGAAAAAAAAGGTAAAGTAAGGTACTAAATGGTTGCTCCCAGTGTAACTAAAACAGATCTTAATGCTGGTACAGCATTACCATTCCAGGCTGGTATTCTTGCTCCACCCACTACCTTCCAGGAGCATAGACACTTCTGTACAGCCTCATTGTAATACAGTATTTTTAAGCCTCTGACCTATATGTTGCATTTATCAGGATGACATCATTAGATTTTCAAGCTTTACTCCATAGGACTTGATTGATCTTAACATTAATCCTTGACAGAAGCTGCACATCTAGCTTTTTGTATAAACTCATGGAATTTTATCATTACCTACCACTTGGTTGGCTGCATACATGCCTATACCATGAGCTTCATGACCTGAAAATGATGACTGAGACACTAAGACAACACCAAAGTTTAAAACTGCTCTTTCTCTCTGGGAGACAGTTAAGTTTATAAAGCTGAACACGACTTGTCTCATTGGATTCAGACAAGGTATTCTATAAGATGCACTCAGCATTTATTATTTTAGCTAGATAAATAAAGAGACAAATCCACTGCTGATTTGTGAAACTTTTCAAGAACAAAACCAAATAGAGAAATAAGGCTCTGATCCAACCAGCCAAATTATCCTGCAATCTGTTGCAATCTGTCTGGTCTTACAAACAGTCAAAATAGAGAGTAAGGAGGTACTGTACATTCAGAACAAAATGCGTGCATGATTTTGCCATGGCTAAACTGTTTGTGCTTAAAATGTCAACAACAAAGAGAGGAGAGGGATCAGAAAAACAAAGAGGAGTGAACAAAGGGCTTGTTCCTTCTTACATTATATATAAAATGATGTAAAAACCTTGTATTTGAGAAGCGTGATTCTCGCATATGCCCACATGAGGGAAGGCAGAACCAGACACCTACACTGCCTGCGCACCTAAACCTGTCTTTTAAAATGTCTGTTGGAAGGGTGACCTTATACTATATATCTTCTGCAGGTTCGGCAGATCTTTCACCTCAGATAGTGAATTTACTAGATCCTGTGGAACTCAATTCTGGCGTCGAGTTCAAACCATTTTGTATAGCAACAGGGATGCCGCTTCCTAAATCTGAAGAATTCAAACTCTTGAAGCAAGATGGAACTGTTCTGAGGGTAGGCTCCTGATCAGTTGCTTTCTGCTATTTCTAATGTTTATATTGACTTTGTCTGTAGTTAATGCATACTATGGTTTTCAAGCATAATATGAAATTTTGGTATTCTGGAGTACCCCATGAACTTCTCAGCACATATGAAAATATGAAGTTGACCATTATAGATGCTTTTTATAGATATTATTAAACTCAAAGCATCATTGGAATACTCCAAAATGCCCAAATTTTTCAGGTCCTGTACATCTTTTGTCATTTCAGCCTGATGAAATTTCTACCAGTAATCACTCTGAAGCCATATTTAGAATTAATCGAGTCCTGCCTGGTGATACAGGAACTTGGGTTTGCAGTGTGCAGACAGTAGCAGGAA
>NW_005054379.1:3005721-3008101 GCF_000277835.1 Geospiza fortis | reverse complement strand
TGGCAGAGAAACCATTTCAAGTTACAGTCACAGGCAAAAGCTTTCTTCAAGTGTCCTTGTCTCTCTAATTTTAAGCACAGCTTTATACTTTAGCATGTCCAAGCTTTCTCTGCACTGCTGGAAAATGCCTGAATAAATATTTACAGGTGGAATATGAACAGAAATCCATTACAAGTAACACACTAATTATGTATATTGAAAGAATAAGTGTGATGATAAGATTTAGAAGAACACCCAAGGTTTTTTTAAAATATCTTGTCAGCCTTAGTGCATAAAGCCCCATCTATTTTACGCGAGTTTTGAAGAGCATCTTTCGTTTTCCTACAGATCTAGGAATAACCAGAGTCTTACTGATATAGGGAGCTAAAAGGTTAGTTTAATATATGCATTCTTGTTCAGTTCCTCCTGTGCCACAGTATGCCCCGCGGCTGACAGACAGAGGACATAATTTTCTCATAATTGATATCAATGCTGAGTTACACAATGGAGACGGACCTGTTGTGTCAACAAAACTTCTGTACAAGCCAACAAAACGTCATCAGTCCTGGATGTCTGTGGAAGGTAAGAGGATATTCTTTAATTCCCTTAAAGACAAACTTCACCTACCAACTGAAACATCATGTGTTTCTGCTCTTGATTAGCCTCAAAAGACTCCACAACGCACACAAATTTTGTGACTGGATGTGTGACTGTTTATCACTACACATAATGTTCATGTGGATTTGTTACACCAACGGTTGTTGAAAGTGTATATTCACTTCAGGAACAAAAGGTTTTCCCCTCCTTCCTTAGGATTAAGTATACTCAATATTAGGCTCAGTTGTTCTAAACTTCCATGTAAATGGAAGATTTTCAAAAGCAGTGGGCAGTACGGAGACATGCTGGGGCATCTACCATCTTGCATCGTGTTCATTGTGGCCCTAGTGAGACAAATAACTTACCAAAATATTTATTAGTAATGGTATAGGCAAAATGAAACCTGCTTATGAGTTAGATGACCTCCTCCAGTTATGCTTTCAAATTTTATGCATAGCCTAAAATACTACAGGAAACATTCCAGGACCTTTAACAACAGTTGTTACTAAATCAGTATAACACAAGACCTGTATACAGAAAGGACATTGACTAAGCAACCAGTATTGTTTTTTCCTGAAAGAATGGCAGGTGAAGCCACCTTTGGACAGGGTTGGAGCTCAAATTAAAAATAGTTATATTATACTTTTAATTAGTTTATCTTACTGAATCAAGAACAACAACAAAAAAAGGAGCCTGTGTATCTTACCTTGTATTTTCCAAACATTTTCTTCCATAACATATTTCAACATGGGGCATGGCTTTACTTACTTTGACTTTTATTGTCAGTAAAAGGCACAACTAAAAGACTGGACAATTTGGAACCCAAAACGGAGTATCAGTTCTGTGTTCAGCTGAGTCGGCAAGGGGAAGGTGGGGAAGGCCATCCTGGACCACAGGCCAGCTTCACAACAGCTGCACTTGGTAAGGGATCACTGTGGTTTCTCACAAATGGGGTATTTCAGCTCTTTTTCTCTGCTGTCTGTTTCCTGATCTCTGTCACAACACTTTCACTTGAGCAAAGAAAGTTGCATTTGAAAACTTTGTAGACTCTTTCAAAAGAATCTCAAGCGAAGGGATATTAAAAAAAAAAAAAAAGCAAGGAAAAGAAAAAAAACAAATCAAAAAACAGAGGTGAAGAAAACCAGAAAAAAAGCAAAGCTATTATTTTCCCTGATTTAGAGATAAGGGATCTAGGAAAGGAAAAAATATATATTTTGGCTGGCTATGCAACAGAGTTGGATATAAGAATCACTTTTTTGCAGTCCTTCCTCTTAGTTTTAGATCAATTTACTTTAAAACTGAAGATGTTTTAACAAGCTGGAAAGTTTTTAGTTCATTTAGGACAGATCCCAAACTAAACAACTGAAAACAGACATACAGAATAAATGAGGATTGCACCAGGACCTATCTAGCAAGACAACAACTGTTGGCTTCTCACATCTATAAAGTGCACCTGCAACACCAGCTCATTGAGGATGCCATTTTACTGGCACATCATCTGTTGCTAAGATACTGTAGGACTATCAACACCTCTTAGATGTAACTTCAGCCAAATTATGTGGGATGGCTGAGAGAATTACCCTATGTCACCCCAAACTGGGGCAAGTGGTTGGGAATAACTGTACCCCTATTTTAGCTTAGATACCAGACATGAAATGTTGTTCCCTGTTTCACTGTGGCTTTTCCAAGGTCTTCCTCCACCAGAAGGTATCACTCTCTTTCCAAAAAGTATGACATCACTGAATTTATCATGGCATCCCTTAACACTGAGGACAGAGGATGATATTCGTGTTGAAGTGGAAAG
>NW_005054379.1:2987370-3005711 GCF_000277835.1 Geospiza fortis | reverse complement strand
CGGTGACGAGAGCAGTGTTATTACTCAAGTGCCAGGAAATATGTCCACCTTGATCATTAAAGATCTTGAGCCTAGACAGCAATACATGTGCAGGGTACGGGTGAACACCAGGTCCCAAGGAGAATGGAGCAACTATCTGTATGCATGGACTTTCAGTGACAGTAAGTGCTGATTCACATCCTTCTGTTTAATTCTTCATGTTACCCCCAGTGATCAGACCAATAGTCACTTGATGACTACATTAAATGTAATACTTTATTTTGGTAACGCTTAGTTCCTGATGATCGCTTATGGTTGTTATTGCTATATTCAGAAAGCTCAGCATCCAAAGGAATTCTTCTGCTGGAAATTGTCAGGAACTATTAAGGTGGGTTTCTTTTAAACAGAGAAAAACAAGCTTGAGAATCCACATCTTCATTTCTGTGCAACTCATGCTTCTGACACAAGTAGCGTTTTTTCCTCCTCAGAATGATGAGCCATCAGAGTTCACTACTCCAAGCTCTTTTGTTACTCAATTCGGCTATGACAATAGAGAAATAGTCAGCACTTAAAGAAGAGAAGATACAATGCAAGGTAAAACCCCTGTGAGCAAAGAGTAGTTAAGTGTGCTACACTGAAGATCACCCTTGAGCTCCCTGAGTGTGAGCACTGTGCTTTCACAACACCACAACAAATGCCCTATCTGAATGAAGTACCATCTGAACACTGTCCATCTGAATGGCTGAGGGGTGACGCTGCCCTTACCACACACTGGAAGGGTGGGCTTCTTCCTCCTTATAGGTCATGTAAGGAGGCCCTCACTGAAATCCTACACATGTTAGTGGAAGTATCAATGGCTGTCATGGGACTCTCCATTTTCCTGAGCTCTGACACCAAACTGCACTAAGAAACACAAAAGGGTACTGTTTTCCAGGAGAAGGTACTTAGCTTAATATTCATGGCTGCATCTGCAAGTGTAGCACTCACCCCTGCTGGTAGTTTTCTGATTAGATTTTTGGAAGTGTTGGTATCAATTTCCTTTCTTTCTAACAGCCTGACAGGTAATTGCTCTCTGAAGCAGTGAAAGTACAGGACATGGGAATTACAAGGGAATGATGATACAGTAAAGAAGGATATTAATCCTTTTTGCATTAATCTGAAAGGAAATAGGGTGTGCTTGCATACAGCTCAGAGGATGTGAATCTTCATCCAAGAGAATATGTTGAATGCCACTCCAACCTCTGCTGGAAGTATGGAATACTGCTACAAGGATGACAGCACATCAAGATCATAAAATTATTGCATTCAGTTACCATAGCTCATCAACAAATTGTGTTTAGAACAGCAAAAGCGCCAAGGAAAATGTTTTGCTCTCTGTGGAAAGGAGAAAGAGGTGGATGTACAAGCCAATGCCTTGTGTGTTTGTGTTTGTTCTCAGGAATCCCTCCTGCACCGAACAACATCAGGTTTTCCAACACCACAGACACATCTTCAGTCATCTCTTGGACAGCTGCTGAGGGTCATTCCATCTCCTCCATCATCATCAGCTACAAAATTTATGGCAAGGCTGAGTACAACCAAATTGATATTATCATAAAGAACACCAGCATTACTCAATATCAGCTCAAGGGCCTTGAGCCAGACACTGTGTACCAGGTTCAGATTAACGCTCAGAACAACATTGGCTTGAGCAACCCGAATACATCATTTGAACTGAAGACCCTTCCAGAAACAAAAGGTTCGTTAATCCACCACACTGGATTTGCACACACCAGGACTGGTTGTATAAACTAGTTAGCTAAGACATTATCATAATACTAACGTTTTAATCTGAGTTTTCTTTTGCTATTAATTCTGACACACAACACAGCGCCACCAAAATTTAATTCTTATTTCACTGCATGGTATTGATGAAGTGACGACATGCACCATTTCTGTATATCCACTAAAAAGGGCCCAGTGACTCAAAAATTGAAGAGCTGCATGCAGCAAGATCATTAGATCATTGAATGTGGCCTCATCTCTGCTCTGACTGAATTAAATAGAATATTTAGGTGCTCATACACCTGAAATTCAGAGCACTCAATGTTTCTGACATTTTTGGAAAACAAAAGGATGTATCCCTAGCTCTTTAAACAGTTTACAAGAGAGGAGTATTCAATTACACATTGCTAATGTATATTATTGCTAATAATTCAAAATAAGCTGAAAATTATGATGAAGTTTTTTGTCCTTCCTCAACAGCTACATATGAATCAAAAGGAGGCAAAATGCTGCTTATTGCTATCCTTGGATCTGCAGGGATGACCTGTGTAACAATTCTCCTGGCCTTTCTCATCATGCTACAGTTAAAGCGAGCCAACTTCCAGCGTCGAATGGCTCAGGCTTTCCAAAATGTAGTGGTGGGTTTCCAGCTTTCCTGTGTCAGTTTGATTATTGAATTTAGCTCATTTTTTCCTGTATTTTCTTCCAATTTCTTTTTCCTGGCTTTCCCAAACACTGTCTTCTCTTTATGTGTGCAATTAGTACTGTTGTAAAGCTTCTCTATCTGTGACCCCAAAGCTAAAGCTAGTAGGCTACAGTTATAGGCTAGGAGGTAGAAAACTTGACTTGAAAAAATGTTTGCAGACCATTTGCTGTGCTCCCTCTTCTGCCTTGTCACACTTGTGTATGACAAGTACCAAGCCAGACAGAATAGAGGAGCCTGTTCTGCCTCTATGAAGTCATGCCTGATTTTGAAAACTACCAAATATTTAATTTTGCTTTTGAGCATCAGCAGCTGCTCATACATGCTCATCCATTTTCAACCTGGGGACAGTACACCAGGGATCTATCAACAGCAACATCAGAGTTTAAGCTGTGAGGAAATTGCTGACGATTTTAACATCGCATGGAGATATCTCTCTATACACACATATTTCTTTGTATCCTGCTGCAGTCTCTAAATCACTCTCTGTTGCTTTTCTCTGCCTCCAGAGGGGAACCTGTGGGGCAGAATGAAGCTGGCCCAAATAGCTCCTTCATATCTAAATAGATTTTTTCAGAAACAGGGGTGAGAGCCTCACCCAATTCTATGATCAGTCTGCCAGCCAAACAGAATAGCTTCGTCTCCTAGTCCTAAAACTTTTCCCACAGCAGTATTTCATGAGAATGTGTAACTGAAGAGGAGATGTCTCCTTAAGCATGGAGGAAGATAATTTCCTCTCTCTTTTTATTTTCTTGCTTCTTCTTGTATCACCTTGCCTGCTCAGCCTGACCAGCACAAGATTTAATTAAGCCTAATATGAAATAAAGCTTAAGCCTGAGACTTATAACTGGTTTTGAGATGTTTTATCGCATTATTTTTGCCCATGTCCTTCATCTTCAAAATGATTATAAACTGTTCAGGAGGCCCAGATCTAAAAGGATCAATTTAGAAGCCTGATTTATTTTGTGGATCTGGGCAGAACTGCTTGTTGCAGGTAAAGTAGATGTAACTGTCTAACGTACTCAGTCTGCTGTACGTGTACATCTCTGTATGTGTGTGTGTGTGTGCGTGTGTGTGTAGATGAGTGAGCATAGGCATTTTGGAAATGTAATCAGGGTGTTGCTCAGTGAAGTAGAAATCTCAGTTAATGTCATTCTTAATTCTGTTGCAGAGGGAAGAGCCAGCTCTGCAGTTTAACTCAGGTACTCTCACTCTGAGTAGGAAGGCCAAAAACAGTCCAGATCCTACTATTTATCCAGTTCTTGAATGGAATGACATAAAATTTCAAGATGTGATTGGGGAAGGTAACTTTGGGCAAGTCTTGAAAGCACGCATTAAGAAAGATGGCTTACGCATGGATGCTGCAATAAAAAGGATGAAAGGTAGTAAAGACCAGGGATTCTGTGACTAAAGAGTTTTCTTGATTGTGTATTTCAAATGTTTCTCTGTCATACAAAATGCTTAGCAGCCCTCTTTTAAAGCTAAAATAAATATTCAAAGTTGCTAATTAAATTGTATCAGGTGTCACTAGGCCAAGATTTGTCAGTGACTGTATTTCTGATGGGTAAAGTTGGTTTCCATTTCTCCTCAGTGGTTGATACCATTAACTATCGTGTATTTTTCAATTCATAGACCTTTTCAATTCATGAGCTTCACATGAGTTCATCTGCAAGGCAAGATGCATTGGATATACAGGAGCAGAGAGCATCTCTTGGGGCACAGCATTAGTTCATCTTGTTCAGTATAGCTGTTCAGACACAACTGCACCTAAGCATTCATATAAGCACACACCATGGGCATCATTACCTTTCTTTTTCTTCACTGGGTATGACAGCTACATTCCAGGCAGAGCTACAATGTGTACAATACTGCAAGAACGTACATGTTTTATTGTAATTCAGCAGGTCATTATCTAGGCAAATTGAAAAACACTTTTAAGTGTGACGATTAATTTAAAAATAGCCAATGTCTGCATACCGGCAGAAGTAATCAACAGCACACATATGGAAGGATTTTTAAGCAGCTCCTTTTCATAAGACCTGCTACAATATTTTACGCTGTCAGGTAAGAAGGAGAGTGATAGGGTGTGTTAAGATACTTCCTTTCTCTGCAGATAGCTTCTAGGGACACTTGTTTCTCACAATTTTTTCCTCTGATTGAAAAATCCTGTTTTTTTCTGTAAATACTAATGTATCTTACAGTTTTTCTCTTTCTACTGGAGTTGAAACAGTAATAACCCAAGCAACATGGAGTCTTCATAATTAAAAAAATGCATTGTTATAAACTCAGTTACAACTAAAACATAAATGTGTGCTTTTTTGATTTTCAGAGTATGCCTCAAAAGATGATCACAGAGATTTTGCTGGAGAACTTGAAGTTCTTTGTAAACTTGGTCACCATCCCAACATCATAAATCTTTTGGGAGCATGTGAACATAGAGGTAAGATGCTATCGAATGCATGTACTTTAAAAATTAGTTTAAAAAACCCCTCTCACAATATAGCCCACACAGTCCAGAGAAACACTAGCAGGCCCCTGTGCAACATTTGTTAAAAGGTCAGATAAACTTGTGTTTAGATCTACAAGCCCCCATTAATACTCCAGAAATTATGTTCAACATTAGCTCTAAATTCTCCTCTACTCCTAGAAATTAGCCTGTTTGACATTTCACTCCAGTGTTTATTTCCTTTTTTCACTCAAGGTAGTGTAAATTTCCCAAAATTACAATTGACCATCTCTTACTTTGTGATATGCTCACTATCTGATGTTTTGTTAGGATATCTTTACCTTGCTATTGAATATGCTCCCCATGGAAACCTACTGGACTTCCTTCGGAAAAGCAGAGTACTAGAGACAGACCCAGCATTTGCTATTGCCAACAGTACTGCATCTACACTTTCCTCTCAGCAACTTCTGCATTTTGCAGCAGATGTTGCCAGAGGGATGGACTACTTGAGCCAGAAACAGGTCAGTCTTCAACTCTCTATGCACTGAAAGCATGGAAAATACTTTTCCAGGGAATATGCCCTTTAATTACATTAATTTTTAATTTTACCTTCTATAGCACACACTGAATGAGATTTATTTTGTTGTCTCTATTTAAACTTATCAAATATTATGTCATGGAGAATCATGGAAGAGGCATTAAAACTTAAAACAACATGGTATTTAACTGCTTTCATTTTCAGATAAAGTTTAAATGTTCTTGGTAGTGACATACCAAGCCACTTTCTTTGTTTTATGTTCTTATTCCAAAAGGTTGCAATTTTCAATATAGCAGTAAATGAATACATGTAAAACTCAATTATACTGATTCCCTTATTTTGTTACATTATTACATTATTATTATTACTATTATTATTATTGTTATTGCTATTACTATTAGTATTATTGTTATCATTATCATCATCATCATTATTTTAGTTTATTCATCGAGATTTGGCAGCAAGAAACATCTTGGTTGGAGAAAATTATGTTGCAAAAATAGCTGACTTTGGCTTATCAAGAGGTCAGGAAGTTTACGTTAAGAAGACCATGGTAAGGATCAAAACAAATTGATACAGACTGTTTTCTTAATTTTGCTTTCTTATTTCTTAATCTGTGTTTTCATATGAAGAAAAACACAAATTTATGGGTATTATAGAATTGATTATTTAAATTTTATTAATTACCATGTAAAATATGCATGCTTATTAATATACATATAAATACATCTACTTGAAAATAAATCCTATACCATGTCTATAATATAAAATGTAATTTAAAATTATTTATATGAATATCAATGACAGTAAAATAGATGAGTCAAGCTGGTCTAATTCTATTGAACAAGGCCAAAATTAGCAAGAAGGTAACCAGACGTACATCAGGATGTGTCCAGAACTAGTGCTTTGGAAGATCTGAAAGAAGGTATGTAATAAGCATCATGTAGCTAAAGACCAGAAATAGCACTGTGTTGTCAAGGCAACATGATGGCCAGAGGCATCATCTGAGGTATTATTTACATTTCATCTTGATGCTGATTGGATAATTCTTTTATTAGCTTTCATGTGAACTGTTCCTTTGGGAAGCAAATCATATAATCATAGGATCATGGAATGATTTGTTTGGAAAGGTACCTTCAACACCATCTAGTTCCAACCCCACCTTTCACTACACTAGGTTACTCAGAGCCCCATCCAACTTGGCCTTGAACACTCCCACATCCACAGCTTCTCTGGGAAACCTGTTCCAGTGTCTTACCACTCTCAAAATACAGAATTTCTTCTGTAAAACTGCTCAAGTTTAGTAAGTTTATTTACTTGATAAAGTTTACTTGCATAAAGTCAGTTTTCACTAAGGCAACACAGAATGACTGTTGGCATACAAACTGCAATATTGCTATACCAGCAAGTGAAAAATAAACTTTCATTAAATAATTTCTAGGGACGGCTTCCAGTGCGATGGATGGCAATTGAATCTTTGAATTACAGTGTTTACACCACAAATAGTGATGTGTAAGTATGTGTTCAAGTGGCATTAAAAAAAACATATATATTTTTCCATAAGAAGGAAAGTTTGAGAACTAGCATGAGACATCCACACTTAAAATACTCAGTAGTAATGTCACCATAAGTAAGCAATGGAAGCAAAAAATAAAACCCATAACAAAAAAGTTACTTTTATTTCTTCCTCAGAGTCTGATCAAGTTCTGTGTTCACAAACTACTTGGATGTGCCCTGCTACTTTAGCTGTACTTCTTATTCAAAATTTGAGTCCTGATGAATATCTGGGAAATCCAGAAGAAATTTGTATTTTATTTAGGAAATTAGAAATTGTATTTGGAAAAGAAATTCTGTCATTTCAGTATTTGCTGAAAGCTCACAATCTGATAAAGGTCTTTGGTTGACTCAGAATTAATTAATTTTGCTAATTTTCCTGTTTTCTGATTCTACAAGCCCCATCATTATACAACACTTTATAAAAAATACAGGAAAACATCACACTTCCCTGTGTTCCCTGAATACTAGTAAAACTACTTACCATTTTAAAATATTAATTCTTGTTGCACTTCATAATATCCCTTTGTTGCAGATGGTCATATGGTGTCCTCTTATGGGAAATTGTTAGTTTAGGTAAGTACCTGAATTTTGTACTGCACAAATAAACAATCTGCAACAAGGCAGTTCTATTCACTCAGTCTTTTAAAAAATATTGTTTCACAACAGATTTCAATTTTCTTTCTGTTTTATTCTGCTACATTTTATTTAGGTTCAGTATGCTTGGAAATGCAGTTGTCAAATTTTCAATCCAGGTACCACTTTAAATAAGAAAGAACCATAATGACAGCATAAGGGTTTTCCTTACGCTGTAAAACCCAGGCCATACCTAAATATAAATTCCAGGATATCATATGATATATAGACTTAGTACAATATGTTTTGAGTTTGAAGGGTGGCTTTTCCTCAGCCTTCCTGCATTTCAAATCAAGACTTATATTTTAATGACATTGCAGGGTGGGGAAGTAATCACCTCCTACTCCAAATATTAATGAAGAAAACTTTTGATCATTAACCTTCAAATAAAATTTAGAGTTCATTTCTGCAGATACCACTACCCATCATGATTGTGATACAGCCTTGCACCACTCAAAATCACTGTGTTACACCTCTCTTGTGATTTGCCCTGGAGATGTGCCCATGGTCTGCTGGCCAGGAGAGGCCACTGACTGAGGCGCACATTGCCAAATGGACTCTGAATTTCTGATTTGTTCCTGGCTTTCTTTACTAAATGAGTTTGCACTAGATATGGATGCAGCGTGGAAAATCAAGAGTCCAAGCAACCAAATACCTACAGAAAGGGGCAAAACCAGCTGAGAGTAAGAGCTCCATGAGTCCATAACAGATCTTATCATTATGATGCTAATGAAGGAATGACTTGCCCAGTGATGTCAACGCTATTGAAAAAATATTTTGAATACTATCAGATCCTGGCCCTCAGACTTGTAGAGAAAATTAGGCCAGCCACACAGATGAGAAAATTGACGCTTAATTTTACTTTTCTCCTCCATATTGTGCATCAAGCAGTAAGGAAGCATCACAAGAAAAATGTAGCTTCAAAATACCTCCTAATTTTGGATTAATTTAGCTGTTACTATGTTAGTAATTTCAATTTCTACTATGAAATTAAACTTTCTTTTTTATTAAAAACTGCTTCTATTCATGACAATGGTTAAACTTTAGGTGGAACACCATATTGTGGAATGACATGTGCAGAACTATACGAAAAACTCCCTCAAGGGTACCGACTGGAGAAGCCTCTCAACTGTGACGATGAAGTGTGAGTATTGCCTCAGAAAAAAACCAAAAAAGAAATAGAATAACAGCAACCTCAGCTATAGAAAATAGAAGATTTCTACAAGAAACTGAAAAGCTTTTTTTTTTTTACTGGAAAATTTTAAAACTACATTAAAAATTAAAAAAGCACACAAAACATAAAAACTACATTAAAAAAATTTAAAAGGGCATAAGTCCTTTTGTATACAACATACAATGTTAATTTGCCATGAATACTTTCCCAGGCTCTCTGTTCCAGCCAGTTATCCTGTTCTTTACATAAAACACCAGGGTTTTAGCTCAAAGAGAGCTTTTTGATTATTCCAGAGTAAAAGAAAGTGCTTTTGTGACAGCAACCAACTATGGAAAATGTAACTTCAGCTATGTAGAAAACCATTTCCCTCTGAAAAGTGGAATGTGCACAATCTTTAAATTATCAAATATTTGTAACTTTAACCTTTGTATCTAAACTATCAAATGCTGGTGTTGGATTTTTAAAGGTATGACCTAATGAGACAGTGCTGGAAAGAAAAACCATATGAAAGACCATCATTTGCTCAGATACTGGTGTCACTGAACAGGATGTTAGAAGACAGGAAGGTAAGAATAAAACTCTATTTTATGTAAATATATATACTTACATTTATATAAATAATTAGGCTATGCATAATTTCAATATTATTTAGAGTTCTTGAGGTAATGCACCTTGCATCACATCTTCTCTGCTTATTTCCTTTCCAGACCTATGTGAATACTACGCTATATGAGAAATTTACTTATGCAGGCATTGATTGCTCCGCTGAAGAAGCTGCTTAAGACAGAAAAAAATCTTCATTCATCAATGATGTATTACAGAAAACCAAAATTCAATTTGCTGGAGCCCAAAATGTGATTTGCTGTGTAGAACTGTGTATAGCTCTAACAATATATAATACAGCAATACTGTTTCACCACAGTTATGCGTGTGTATATCACACAGTGATATACACCTCTGCCTTCACAGGCTGTAGAAGTGTATATACTGTCCAAAGCCGGTATAGACTAAAGTCATGAAATCTGCTGTTTCCTTCACAGGGTATTCTTTTTTCCTAGATATATGTAGATATAATGTCTACATAAATATTGTAATGCATTAGGTATTGACATCTTAGAGGGTTTTTCATATTTTCCAAGAGCTACTCATAGCAAAGTGGTAACTTACTGCAGTATTCCATATACATTTCATTGTGTTTGAAACAAAAATACTGGGCAGTTGCAGTGCAACAATGTTAATCTTAATCCAGTGTGCTCAAAAAAGACAATTAAGACAGACTCCTGTTTGAATGCAAAAGTCAGCTAATAGAAGTAATCTAGTCAAAAGCTCTGTCGTAAGATAAAAGGCATTCTATTGTTCTTTCATTGCCTAGCATGACTATCAGTTTTTGCCCATATACAAAGTATACATATATTTTGAAGTGTTTAATGTTATCAGAGGCAGTCATACAGCAATACTCATGAAGCACAGTGTTGAGGAGCATACTACATATCGTAAAACACATTTTTACAACTCGCCTGGATATACATGAGACTTATTCAATTTGTATTTCATTTAACAATTTCAATGCATAATTATAAATTACTACCTGTTATATGCAAGTAGGGCTCACTTACTTTTGTTTATTTTACCCTTTCATTCTGTAGTATGGTATGGCCTCTTACAAAATGTCATACTCAAATGCTTCAAAATAGTGGTATTTGTCCTGCCAGAAAGGTCCCAATCCTTACGTAAGACAAATAACGGCAGGATTGGTTTGAACTTCTGGTGTCAAGCGAAGCACAAAGGTTTTGGTGGATTTACCCTATCCAAATTTCACATAGTAGCCAACTTCATGTTTTGCACATATGTCCCCCTCTTGCCCTTGACTTACCGGCTCACAACTGTCCATCAGACCACAAAGATGTCCCAGTTGGGTGCAACATGTCATCCCCTCAGACTTGGAGAAAGATGCTTGAGAGAGTGCAAGATTTCTCTTTCTGATTCTTTGTGGATGGCTATGTGATTGGTTACAAAGTGGGGGTATCACAGCAGAATGTAGAGTAACATTAATGACATACACCAGACTGACTCAAATAGAATATTCCCTATTAAAACGGAATAGGCCAACAAACAAGGGTGCTGAGATGACTTGTGTGGCCTTGAGATAGGCAGAACTTGCACTGTAAACCAGGTGCTAGATGTAAACTAGGAGTTTATTGTTGGGGATTAAAATAAGTTTACTTATAGAATATTAAAAATTATCTGTGTAGGTATAAGTTTAATTGTAACTTGCTTTCACCTCAGCATGAGAGGGCCCTGCTCAAAACTTAACGTAGGTGAACTTTAAATGAACCCTTATCATAATGGCTAAGCAGGGGAGAAAACAGAGAAAGACTAGTTATCTTCAGATAAGAGCTGAGACCCTGGAGGGTCCCAAGACTGCCTCAAGCTGGAATATAAGAGCAGTTAATGGCACACGAACCTCATGGAGAATCCCATGAGGTGTTAGAAGACCCCAGACCATAAATCACCATAGGACTAAGAGGCTCATGCAGGGCACACGACAAGTGCGTGAAGGTCGGGTGTACAGACTGTAAGGGTATAAAGGCCCAGGAATTTCTTTGGTCAGGGTCCCTCCCTGGTGGCACCCAGCTCAAACTGAAATAAACCAACTCTGCCTTAGAATCCAGGGTCCGATCTCTTCTTTCAAGTTTACACAGAGCAAAGAGATTCACTGGACCAAAGCGCAGCTCCAAAAATAAAAAGAAATTCCACCATATTTTTCAAAAGAGACTACTTAGCCAGTGGTTTCTGAAGCATGAGCATTGCAATTTGCAGTTGAAGTACATTCTTACCAATCAGTGAGGTGACTGGTATGAATGTACCTCCAAGGGTGTTTTCTAGACTTTCAGGCAAATGTGGCTAAAACCACCTGCTGGAACTGCTCCAATTTCTGTACAGAATTTTTCAGAGGTACAAAGAGATTCTCATCTCATGCTCTCACACATTTCTAACAAGCAGACACAAATGACTATTTTGCTACTTGATGTGAACATCTCCATCTGTGGCAATTTTTTACCTGGAACATTATATCACATAATTAAAGCATCAGATGTCATTCATCAACTCAATAGCTCTTAATACTGCCTGCATTTTAAGTGCTTAAGTCTCACTGTAAATTGTCCTGAAGGACAATTAGGTCTCCTTATAAATATTCTTCTTATATTCTTTTATATTGTAGCATGTAACAATTTTCTACATTTCTTCCCTGGACATATATGTAGGGAACTGGCTGTAATGGATGTAAAGAAAGCAAGACAAAACAGTTTAAACAGAATGTGGAACTTAGTAAATGGTGGTGGCTGGAAACCACTCATGCAAAATGGACAAGCCCCATCAGAAATGGGAGATGTGAGGCAGAGACTAGTTAGACAGGCTACAGGAAGGAGGGCGTAGGGAAACAGAAACCACAGCTGTTCCAATATTTGGAACCATCATTCCCTGTTGTCTCACTTTTTAACAAGTTTTTCTGTCCTTTATAAAAAGAAATTCCTCAGGATAAATGGCAACTTATCAAACCTGGTCAGCTGAGAGGCTTTTTCCCCTGCTGCTGTAATGAAGGCCAATTTAGCAGCATTACCTAACACAGAGATACAGAGTGGTGCCTAATGAATTGATTTTGTACCACTTAATCTCAAAGATGAAAACTCTCAGCTCACACAGATGGAGGAGACTTGTGTATTCCCTATTTGCTGTGTTGATGCACACTTGGCTGGCACAGCTTTCCCTGGGTGAGCAATAACAAGCAAGGACAGTTCCCTCCCAGTCGTGCAGCCCAGAGATCTGCAGGGCACCAACGGCACCCGGCTTCGTAAGTGACCAGTTCTGCTGGAATGGAAACCAACCACCAAATCCTCGCTGACCGCAGCAGCAGCAGTGCCTGCATCTGATCCCCAGTCTGGGGCTGGGCTGGACAAAGGACACACATGGCACATTGCCCCTGCAGAATGTGACTCTGGAAACAAGTACCTGCCACTGTCTCTTGTTATTTGCGCTAGGGTCACACCAGCCTGAGGCACTGGGCAGCCCTCAGTGCCACCTGGGGCAGCAGATGACAGGCCCTGGCCTCTGCCACCAAACAGAGGGGAGAATTCACTCTCCAGACCGACCTTCCAGATGGAAAAGGTTGACATATGAGGCTCTCCTGCACATTAGCTGCGCCAGTTACACAGCCCTGGGAAGCAGCCGCCGAGCACTGGGACAACAGAAGGAACAGAAAGAGGGACAAAACCAATCAAGCACAAAGGCTTTTCATAATTGCTGAGCCCCAGATGGTCCCCAAGCGTGGTGCCACCCACCAGTCCTTATCTGATGACAAAGAGCCAGTCCAGCGGGTGCTGTCCCTCCTTGGCCAGGCAAAACCCAGGCTCTTTGCTCTCACCTCTCCTGTAGTGGCAGCAGACATGCCCACCTTCTTTGGTTCCACTTGCAGAGCCTTGTATCTATTCACCATGGCCACCTGGGAAGTGGGAGCAGTCACAGGGGAGATGTGCCGTCTGCACCAGGTGGGAACCAAGGCCTCTGTGTGCACAGATGAAAACCTGTGTCCCCACAGGATGTTTTGGCTGCCCTGCTCCTCATTGCCTTTTGGCTGGAAATGCAATTGTGTTTTCTTCCTCATCCAGAAGTCCTCGCCCAGGCAAAGCTGGGGCAGTGTGCTGTATTCCAAAGGCAGTCTATGTTGGAGTTGATTAAGGAAGGAGACTGTTCCAAATTCCAAGCCACACCAGAACAGCCACAGGAGGAACTTTCCATCTTTAAGAAAGAATGGACAATTCAGAAGTGAACATAGGGCACTGTTCCCTGGGTGAAAAGGAAGGGAATCTTTCTACCTTTTGAAGGTTTCTAGAATTTTTATTCTGTATCTGGCTCTGAGCTGGCATTGGAGAAAGTAATCCTGAAGCGCTCCTGTTCATGTGCTCCATCTCCTTGATTGCTTGGCTTTCCTTCAGTTTCCTGCCTTTTAATTTGAAAAGCACCTCAAGTAGAGATTTACATGGTGGGGACCCATATGATCTGTAGAAGGAATAGTAGAAGTGATACCAGTCATGAAAACACCACCAGTATGAAACCAGCCCCACAGCCAAACAATCTCTCTGAAGTGTTTTGTCTCCAAACGCAGTCTAAAGGCAATGTAGGAGGCCAACTAGTCTGATCAATATGGCCAGACCAGCACACACATGTTGACTCAGTCATTGGCTAGGTTGCAGCATTCTGCTGCTCAGGAAGCAATCCCTGCTTTCGCCTTCACTGCACAGGGAAGCTCAGGCAAAGCCCACCCACACCCAACTGCCCTCAAAGGCAGAAGGAGTGCCCCAAAATCAGTCCCTGGCTGCCTCCAAGCACAACAATGGCTTCTGTAGGGAGTCCAAAATGTCTCCCTGACACCAAAGTCAGGAGGAAGATGTGCTACAGCTCATGCTGAGGCACACACACAGTCCATATCCCCAGAAACATTCAAGGTCAGGTTGGCTGGATCTCTGAGCAACCTGATCTACTTGAAGAAGTCCCTGATCACTGCAGGGATGGTTGGAGTTTGTGACCTTTAAAGTATCTTCCAACCTAAACCATTGTAATAGTCTACTTTATTTTTGTTTGAAAAGCTATGAGATCAGAGATTAATATGAGTGGGGGCCATCTGATGCTTTGGAGTTTAGTGGATGGGCAGTTGTTTTATTTGCAGCCTCTTTGCATTTTGCCTCCAAAAGATCCTTGGTAAACCCTCACCTACCCTTGTCCATGTGCAAACAGCAGTTCAGAAAGTTGTGGAACACAAGGATCAGTTGCTTCTGCATCTTTGCTATTTCTTCCCTAGCTTTGAGACTCAGTGACTAGAGAAAAAGCAAACTTGAGATTCTACCTGCTTTTTTCATATCCATCTATGCTCAACTAGACCCTGTATTTTAAGCTCCAGTCTGCAGTGTCAGTTTCTTCCCTTGCAGAGGCCTAGAGGGGATTTTTCTACACCAAAAACTGACTCCAATGCAGACACAGCTATTCAACATCCAAAGGATCTTTTCTGATTTTATTGGCTGACCTAGTTAGTAGGAGCTACACCATCAAAAGCACATTTTTCTTCTTTGAGGAGTGACACCAGCTTTACAGCTATTTTAAACCCTGAATTTGGTTCACTATGCTGTTTCCAAGAATTGTTATTAAAAATGCATCTCTGCAGTGCTCACTGGCCCCTGAAGTACAGCGTCCATTTTCTGGCACTGAGCTTAACAAAAATATCTTCCTCATATCTTTATATTCCTCATAAAAATCATAATCAGATGAAAAAAGTGAAACCCATCAGCTGGTTCCTCAGATAAAGAAACAAAGATATTTGGAACTTCATGTTCATTGCAGACTCAATTGTATGCACAAATGTAATGAGATGAAAAAGCAAAACTGGGCAGATTGCAGTCACCTGCAACTATGTGTTTCAGTAGCCTCCAAATTCTAGATAAGCCTCATTTACATACACTTTTCATCCTCACCTATTTTTTTTGCTTGACTAAGCTACAATTCTTTCAACCATCTTAGTGATTACAAAGTTTTTTGTTTAAAGATGTAATTATTTCTAACCTTAAAAAAAATTTAAGATAATGCAGAGTGTAGACTTTAAGTTATTTTTGCTGCGGTTAACATTAAATGAGCTACCTGGGAAATATATCCTATTTGTAGTCTGTAACAGTCTGCCAAACTGACTAAGTGACCACCCCTGTGCCGGTACACTTTAAAGAAATTTTAAGGCTGGAGAATGTTTCTAGCTTAGCTGAAGTGAAAAAAGAGCAAATTCAGATCTGAAGCTACATGGCTCCCTCTGCTGACTAGAGAAAGACAAGTCAGATTTTTAAAATATAAACTAAAAAAAAAAAAAATGAAAGGAGAATTGCAGAACAAAAATATGAATAAAATCCAGCAGCTGAGAAACAACATAATTATATTGGGACTATAGAGAGTTATAGTTTTTAAATATTTATTTAATCAGCACTTTCATTAGCTGAATTACTTATGTGTATAAAGTGAGTTGACTCACTTTATACACATAAGCAAGACTTTAGAAGTTGACAGAATAATGCAAAGACGAGAAGGAGGAGCGTTTCTGGTGTGGCACACTTGGATCCAGTCTGCAGCCCTTGTAAATTCAGTAAAATGGCTTTTGACTCAGTGAAATGGACTATGATCCTACGGCCATCTCCATTCCCAGAGATATTCACTTTTGGTTGTAACAGTCACTACTCCTCCAAATTTTACACTAGGGTATGAGCACTTGAACTCTTCCTGGTGGAAAATGTAACATCTTTTTTATCATTGGAGGTGAGCGCATGTCTGTCTGGAGGAACAGAAGGCTGCTACCTCTGACTGAGGTAGACTGAATTCAAGCGTTAAATCCCTTGCTCCAAAGGAGAGGAATGGCACAGAGGCACCTGGCATGCAGTCATCCCCTCCACAACCATTCCAGGCAATGCACAGACCTGCGCAAGGAATTCAAGCTAAGATTAGGCATAGTGTATGTGACACTAAAGATTTGGGTTCATATTCAAAGCAGTCTGGGAATGACTGATTGACTAATGAATGAATAGGGGTATAAAGCAATGTTAAAGAGCTGCCAGGGAGTTTGTACTGCAAGACATGAGAAAATGGGATTTTGAGCTGAGAGGCTAGCAAAACTAGACACATGGTAAATGCAAGCTGTGGAAAAGAACCCCCACAACATGACACTGAAGTTATCCAGATTGGTTATGGGTATATTTTGCTTCCATACAGTGAAAATTAAGATATATATGTGCGCATCTGAATTGCACAGATAATCTATAAAAGGTTTAATTTCAGGCTACTAGTTCTTAGCTGTTTTGCAATTGATCTACAATAATCTAATTCTCTTATTATTTATTTTTCTCCTTTTACTACATATCACAGATTGTCTTCCATTTTCATTTTTCAACAAATAATTATACTGCCTGACATCTTAATGAATAAGCATTGCTAGAGGAGCAAAGCTAATGAGATCTATCCTGCTAATTTCCTGTCATGGTCTTTGAAAAGGCTTTACGTTCCACACATAAACATGTATTCTACTTAGGATTATCTCCTTCCCTCTTTGCCCTCATTAAGTGCTCCAGGAGGGAACCAGTTGAGTGTACCAGAGCCAATACCTCCTGCCCGTGGATATTCTATTACATCATTTTCTATGATTTCTTTTCTTGGTTTTTCCCAAAACAAGTACCAGAGGAGGCTGTTACTAACAAAAAAATGCCCACAAAAACACACACAAAATCCCTAACAACACCCCCAAAAAGTAAAGAAAGAATTAAACACCAGAACAGAAAAAAATATGAGGCACTTCATACTAGTCTAGAAACTAATTTCTCCTCATGAATTTATCTCTGTCCATCAACTACAGAATTAGTTTTTTAGTTAAAGCTAGAAAATGTAGTATGTTGCATTCCACTTGTAAAGAAAGCACAAATTTTTCCATCTCATAACTAAAAATATATGTAGTGCATTCCTTAGAGAATGGAGTCCCAATGCCATTTCTAACATGATGATTCCTTGCCACAGCTTTACTCTGAACAGAATTTTAGCAATTCACTTTTATGCACTTGGGTTTGACATCCAAGAAAAAGGCTTAGTAACTTTAGCCTACAGAGAGAACAAGACAAAAGGATTTGGACATTTCCTGATTTTTTTTTTCCCTCCTCCTAGACATGGGACAAAAAGCCTAAGGCAGAGTAGCAGAGATGCTTTAAAAAAACCAAAAGAAAACCAAACCAAACAGTAAGCAACCCAACCAACGACCCATCCACCCAACCAAGGAAAAAAAAAAAGGAAACCAACCTGAAGAGCTTAAAGTCTGTACAGAAGAGACAGTCTTGTTTTCCTTTATTTAAATATAAAAGTATGTGGGCAACAGCTGATATTTTTACTTTCACATAGGAACTAGAAGAGTAAAAAGAAAATACTGTTTCAGTGTTTGGGCATGAAAATATTTAACCACTAATGGTTTCCAGACCTTTCACTAGGAAAAGTAAAATACCCAATCTCTGTTTATTGTCTTTTATTGATTCAAACAAACACTTTTCTCGTTCACTCGCTCGTACTGTGGGTTTCTCTGCTCTGTACATCTCTCTCCGAGAAAAGGAGAATGTCTCGTTCCACTATAAAAGGGGAAGTCGGGGAGGATTCTTTTTGGCAGATTTCTCAGATGAAAATAAAACGCAAATGCAGCAATATTATATCTGAGAACCGTTTATTGATGCAAAAAGGTAAGTGTTTCTACTAAAAAGAGGATGGAAAAAGGAGCAAAGAGGGAAAAGAGAGAGATAGAGAAAGAAACAGAAGAGAGAGACAGCGTTACCATAAGAACGCTGTGTCAGCGTCGGCACGGCAAACGAAGCAGGCATGCTGCCAGCCGCGGTGTGTCTGTGGCGGGCGGGGCACGATTTCCAAGCAGCAGCGGTCTGTGTGTCTCTTCCATAGGCGACGGGCGGGCTGCCGTGTCTATGGGCGCGCTCCT
>NW_005054379.1:2986845-2987105 GCF_000277835.1 Geospiza fortis | reverse complement strand
TGGCAGCGGAGCGCGAGGTTGTCTCTGTGCTGAGCAGGTTCGTGGAAATGGTGAAGCAGGGCAAAGCAGGTACGAGTAGGGAAGCAGGACCACAGCGGGGAAAAGCGAGACGGGGGATGAAGGGCCAAGGTGACCCTCGGAGTGAGCTCCTGATCCCTCCAAGAAACGGGAAGCAAAAATGGCTGGCGTTGTCTCGCAGCTATTTGCTTTAATGTGCTAAGGTTTCTGCCACAGCCCGACTTCACGGGCGTTTTTGGGGG
>NW_005054379.1:2980546-2986776 GCF_000277835.1 Geospiza fortis | reverse complement strand
GAAGATTTTTCAGCCCTGAAGGGCTGCCAGGTGAAGCCTCTCCAGGGACAGGGCTGTCAGCACGTGTACAGCCCTGATAGGAATCCTTCGCCTCATGTATACCATGCGTTGAGACATAAATAAAAATCAGATTGGTCCCTCTCAGGGAAGTTTATTTCATCCCTCTGAATATGTCTCATAAGTGGGCTGGATCAAACAATGAGCCTTTGGCTGTGCCACAGATGCAGGAAATAGCCAACGTGTTAGAGTAACTGTTTTGAATGAATGCATTAAGTCCACCTTGAATCCTGCAAAACCACCTCTAAACTAAGAACAGGAAATGGCAGCAAAATTCAGTGCCATTTGTCATTCCAGTCACTGAATGAGTGAATGGCTCTAAGAAGGTTTTTATAACGCTTTTGTTAAGGTCAATTTTTCAGCCATGAGTTTGATCTCAGGTGTGAGTTTTGAGTTTCAGTATGTTCCCATTACAATAGTTTGATCAATTTTCAGAGACCAGTTTGGATAATGGCAACCTGTGGAAATGCAAGAGCTCACAAATCAGAAGAAACAAACTAAAGACATTTTTTCCCCCAGCACGTGAAAGGGCAATGTCAGAAACAACAGCAGTACAGTCTGGCCTTCAACATCACACTCAAGGCCTGCAAAGTCCATCACCTTGTTTAGTTGTTTTGCTCTTTTTTTTCCTCTGCTGTATTTTGTATTTTGGAATTGTTTTTTTCCAATGGGCTAGTATAAAGAATGATTTATGTAGGCCCATTTAATGAAATCAGCTTGTGAAACGCTGGCTAGTAGCTACAAAATGCTATGTCAAACTAAGGTAGTGATTTATCACAGTTCCTGCTCATTTGCAGGAACATTCAGGTTGTTTGAGATAGAAACCCTGGCAGACACTCGACGTTCATCTACCAGTAAAATTCAGTTTTTGGTGTGTTATTTGGAACAGACATTTTGAGGGTCAGACATACATCACAAAGCTCAGGATCATGCACTGGTAATTCTAAAAGTCGATTTTTTTGAGTCAACTCAGACTCTTTCTTTTGTTCAACCTTCTTCCCATTTTTATAACTATATGTCATGTCCAAGTAACTCTTGAGGCAGAAACGCAGACTGGGCGAGTCTGATTCATTGCCATGGATGATCATCTTAGAAGAAAATGATCAGCAGATTGTTTGATCAATGCATTTCAAACACCACTAAACCAAAACAGTATTCTTTCTGCAATTTTCTTTTTTTCATACTGATTTTTTTTTTCTGCTAGGAAAATCTAGTGCAGGATTGCTTAATGAAGCATGTCCTCTCAGTGAGACCTGTTATTTAGGGGAATTAGCTCTCCTTCCCAGGTACATGCACTCCCTCATAAATTGATTGACAAAATCATAGGACCATGGAGTGGTTTTTATTGGAAGGAACTGTAAATGTCACCTAGTTCCAGCCCCCCTGCCATGGGCAGGGTCACCTCCCTCTAGAGCAGGTTGCTCAGAGCTCCATCCACTCTCTCCTTGAACAGCACCTTGGGCAACCTGTTCCACCACCTCAGAGAGCTCATAGATCTGCCTTCTTTCAGTTTAAAGCCATTATTCCTTGTCCTATCACTACAAGCCCTTGTCAAAAATTTTCTTGTAGGTCCCGTTTAGGTATTACATACTACCCTGTTTGAGAAGGACAAATGCAGTATATTGGATTATTAGGATTTTGGGGGTGTAAAGAGTTTTTCAACTAGTAAATATCATTGGTCTCTTCACACTTTATCATGTCATAGCTCCCTGGAAATTAGGCAATCAAGTAGATTGATAATTTGCGATTGTTACGGCTGGGAGTGGCAACTGGGGGATCAGGTGACTTAATTCTTGGACTTAACTCTGCAGGTCTTACCTGTGTGTGTCCCTGAAGCTACTGGTTATTATGAGAGGGTTTGGACTGCACTGTTAGCTTATTTCTCTTATTATTTTCTAAGATAAAGCCTCAGAAAGTTTAAACAGGAGGTGGAATAGTTTTCTTTATTTTGTTAACATAGTATAAAGTGCATGTACATTTAGTTTACTGAACACTTGTCTTCTGGGACCACAATGGAACAGTTTGTGGAAACATTTGATTTTTACAGCTTGAGACCAGGGAAGGCTGAAAGACAGAGACCATGAGTGAAGTACACTCATGGTGAAGAGACAAGGCTTGGATAATCACATAGAGCTGACTTTAGACCTGACTATCTGCAGACTCAGGAGGTCTTCCAAACCTGGGCCAGAATTCTGTAACTATCACTGCATCCACTGATTCTGTTTTTAGTAATGAACATTGATGCCAGTATGTAGAAAACAAATTGACGATTTGTCTAAAAGGACAGCACTGCTGAGACAGAGACCACCAGCAATATTGGACGCAGCTTTGTTCAGTTTGTTCCCAGCCATTTTGATGTTTTGCTGCTCCATCCACACAGGGCTAGGTGTGTTCAGCAAGAGCCATCCTTCATTTGGTGAAAAATGATGTCACTTTTTAGAAACCAGTCGCTTGCTATGAGACCTTTCCAGTGCATGAGCTGGTGGCTGTTGCCCATTGCAAGTCAGAAAAGAACGTGAAATGCAGGATAGGTCCCCCTCACGAGAGAACGTCCTGTGTGGGTGCAGGCAGATCGCTCCTTCATGGGTCCCGTTAGAGCAGCTCCATCTCTTCCACGCGTGCACAGTCCCAGATGTATATCAAACGCGCAACCAGGGAGAAGGAGGACTCGAGGCACCGGTGCAGATCCAACTGGGTTTATTAGCGGATGGTCCGAGGGTTTAAGGAGAGAAGGAAAGCAGGGGTGTAACCACAGTTGAAGGGAGCCGGTGTTGGGGTGAGCTCGAGCCCGAACTGGCGTGGGACCGGGGTTTATAAAGGGGAGAGGGTAGGTGGGGTCAGGGTACAATTCAACCAGTGGGGAAAGGGCTCAGAGGAGGGGACAAGGTGGGGTGATTGGGGGTACACCTATAGGAAAGTGGGGAGAGGGTGGTCTTGGGGCAAGGTCCAATGAGGCAGTGGGGAACAGGGAATGTTCCAGAAGGGAGGGAGTGGGCTACAGGTGATTGATGTTAGAATCATCCCAGGACGCTCCCACCCCATCTTCCCTGTCCCCTCCTCCCACAATGAAACCTGCTTAAGACTGAACAAAACAACAACAAAAAAAGCATCCTGATTTACAGAGCTGACTAGCCTGACAAGATTTTGTGATGCTCTAGAAGTACTCTTTGACACAGTTGATAGGTTATAAATGCCAAATTTCATAACTAGTCTGGTTTTGGTTTTATGCTTTTGTGGGTTTTTTTTCACTTTTCAATGTATAGAATGTGATTACACCCAGAGAACCCTATTGTTCATGCACCTCTCTTCCTAACTACTGCTACCCTTTGTGCCATATTTATTCCTGAATGGTTAGTAATTACCTACAGTGTGGCTTTTAAGGGTGTGAGTAATCTGTGGCTTTTACTCTGCCAGAATGGCTCCACTTCCCAAAATGCATGCATCAGGTGGGTGACATCTTCAGATGACCTGTAAATTTACTTTAACTGCTTTAATTGCCATGACACATTAAACACAAGCTAAGGTTTCAAACCATGAGCATAATCTGTTCCATGCCAGATGTAAATTTTTTTTAAATCAGGAAGATTGGCTTGTTTTTCACCCCATCACATGCTAGGTTTGTCTCACTTTTGTTTTATGCTTTCTCCAGGGACTGTGAAAAGCAGTTTGGAATAGAAAAGGGAGGCTGGATGCTGCTTTGCCATCATATTGAGCAGCAGCAGGAAAAAAATCATCCCATTTATGGTGGTAATGCATAGCTGAGACAACTTGTGTGGTGCAGAAAGGCATGTGGGCTGCAATAGCCAGTGTTGCTTCTGCCCCACTCCTTCACTTCTTGGCTGATGCAGGGAGGTGCCTTCCTCTAGCTGCTAGCTTTCACTGCTGCGTGGAATCAGGATAGGAAGGCATGCAACAACATTCTATAGGAGGGTTTCCTACTGTGCTTTCCAATCACAGGCCTCTTCTGGCCTCAACAAGGGGATTGCAGCAGCGCACTGAAGAGCCTTATCACTGCTGGACAGCCTAGATAGGCTGCTGTGATAGCAGGCCCACCACAACCCCTGGACTGGAGGCACTGCTGACAGTCCCTAGTCCAATGCCACTCAGAGCAAGGTCACTTTCAACAGGTTTTTCATGTGTTTAACACAAGTTTCCTGTACTTTATGTCAAATTGCTTCTGTCATTGGATACCACTGAGAAAAGTCTGATTGTTTTCTTCACTCACCTCTTTAAATGTTTATATATAGGGATGTTGAGGAATGGTTACGTGACCAGAGTCACATAGGCATAGTCCAGGTGGCTGAAGCTTGGAAAGTACCGAACTCAGCTAATCTGAAGCTTTGGATGTAGCAAGGCCAGTGTGTCCTTGGGCACAGATAAGGTGGTTAAGAAAAGCATGAGAAAAAGAGAATGTAATTTTTCAAGAACCAAGGTGGAGCTGATGTGTACAGAATAACCAATAGATCGCTTAAGTTACAGAATATGCATTCGCTTATTAATTTACTGTATAAAGGTCTGATGCTCTAATCAATAAATCAAAGCTTGCTGTTCTCTCATATTGAGAGCCCAAGTTTTTCCCCCACTGGACAAATGGCCCAATGCAACATAGGGATAACAATCCCCACTGGGCTTCTACAGGATAAACAGTCCCATCTCTTTCAGTTTCGCCTTGTGTGAGAGATGCCCTTGTTCATTCATCATGCTTGTGGCCCTTTTCTGCATTCCTCCAGTCTGTACTGTCTCTTGTATTGATCCGTCCAGGAGTGGACTTAGCACTCCAGGTATGTCTCACCGGGGCTAATAACAGAGGAAACATCAGCTCTTGAACTGCTGGTAACACTCCTCTTAATGCAGTCCAGGAGGCTATTTGACATGTTTGTCATGAGGGCAGATTACTGGGTTGTGGTGAGCTTGGTGTCTACTGGGGCCCTGGGTCCTTCCTTGCCAAACTGTTTTTCAGCTGGGTGACTCCTGCATATATGGGCTGAGCCTAGTCCTCTCAATTGCAGGACTTTCCACTTCCTTTTATTCAACATCATGAGCTTTCTCTTGGCATTTTTCTACAAACTTTTGAGGGCCCTCTGAATGGTGGCACAGCCCTCTGGTGTACAGATGTGCACATGCTACCCTGCAAAACTTCCTGCTACTCTTGCCATTGGGCTTCTTTCAGCTTGCCAAGTTCCTCAGCTTCCCTCAGCAGCTGTTTTCCAATTACTCCATTAGTCTCAGCATCTCTAATCTTCAGATCCTCCCCATGCCAGAGAGAGACATCAAAAGTCCAGCATCAGCTCTCCTACTGGGTGTTGTCGCTATTGTGCCAGTTCTTAACCCCAGTGCTCCTGCTCCCCTCGAGCTCCGTACCTGACTTGTATTAGGTATAGTAATTTCAGCATGTAATTATGCACATACATGTGCTTATCTGTGCTTTAGGAATGAGGACAAAGAGAACAATGCAGTGAGTGCCCCAATCCATATGCTGGAGATAATTTCTATTGCCCTATTAGACCTCTTTTCCCTGTGTGGCAGCCAAATTCTAATTGAGGCTCTTGAGTTTTGTTTTTAGGAGACAAAACTTTAACTGGCTTGGTGCTACTTAGCCGTCACTCCTGGAGGCTCCTTGAAGTGTCTCACCAGGACTCAGGTAAAGGATATGATGAAGCCCATGAGTTACCCAAGCTCAAATATTTGACAGGCAAAAATGAGCAGGCCAGCTTAGCTGAGGAACAGCTACTCACATGCTTTGTTGGATCCCGCAGTGTTGGTGAGAGGCTGGCCAGTTGCATCCGCATGACATTTGGTCAGTTTTTCTTGGTATCACACTGATGATGGGAGGTCTGTGAAGCTGGTGCATTGGCAGTGATGGGTCTCACTCACCTCTGAGTCCAGGGTGTTGTGGTGCGAGTGCGAGTTTTGTTTGTGTAAATTTTATTCAGTTTTACATATAAGTTGGTTGTTTTATAAGTACTTAAGATGGTGTTTTCAGGTGCTGTTTGTAGGGCTCCCTCCCCCTTCTTCCCCAGTCAGTTAAGTGCCAATCATAGACCACCATGGCAACTCCCGCCTTTTTGTTTCAGTTTTACTGTCCATCCATGTAACCCCTCCCCATTCATCTCATTATTTCAGTCTTCCCCCCCCTTGTCTCCCCGGCTACCCCCCTGTCCGTCACTCTCTGC
>NW_005054379.1:2911425-2980457 GCF_000277835.1 Geospiza fortis | reverse complement strand
TCGGCGCCCTGCTCGTCTCCTCTGTGCTCCGCCGCTCTCTTCGCTGCTGCCGTGGGTCGAGTTTGCCTCTCTGGGTCGCCTTCCCCTGCCCTGACGCAGAGGAGGACCCAGGAAGCCGGCTGGTCGCCCTACACGTCGTAGTGGCCATATCAGCCGGCCCCACCAGGCTGACGGCTGCGCCTTCTCCCTGCTGTGGAGGTCGCCGGGCTCTTCAGTGCGCAACCGCACCAGGGAGCAAGGCCAGAAAATTCTGCTCTGTGGTATGAAAACCACATGCATTTTTCTTGCTGAAGAGTTAGAAGGCAAATAACTCCACAACACTTCTGCATTGTTATGTTTATTTTATTTATATTTGTATTCCATTGCTTCATCCATTATGACTGGTTTGAAAAGTAAACTTTCCTTTTCTTTTAATGACTGCAGCAGTTAATGTTGGTCTCTCTTCCCATACAGTTGAACAATTATTTAATAACAAACAACTAAAAAAGTCCAGGACAAATGTGACAGAAGTAAAAAAAAAATTAACACACCAAACAGAGCTGATGCATGGAGGAAGAAAAGGAATCAACCACTTATTTCTCAGAAAGATGCATTGCCCTAAAAAATTACCAAAATTTTAAAAAAACGTATTTCATGGGAAAGAGCAGGGAGTGTACATGTGCATATGCTGATGCTTCCACATCCATATCCCCAAACACACAACAGATATGTATATATACACACACATGCACATACACAGACACACATATATTAGACTGGACAAGTAACTTACTTTTTTATCTGTGAGAAAGTTATTATAACTTTTAATTATATTAATTATATCTGTCTTTAAAACAGGAAAACTTATTAAAACCCAGAACAGAAACCGCTTTAAGAGCTCTAACATATTTAGCTAAACCTTGGAAATCACCGCCTATTTAGCATAAAACACATTAAAAAATCAACTTTGATAACTTTTTATTTAAACGTACACCATCACCAGGTTCTTAGTGCTGAATTGGCTTGCTTTGACTTTGGAATATGGCCCATAATTATTAAAAATGTCTTTTATTAAAAATTTCTTCCAATAGGTAGGAAAAATATCTGACCACTTATACTCGATGCCCCAGTGTTATCCCCTTTCCAAAGCCCATAGAGCATGCTTTACTATAGCAATCATATTTCTGTTTTACATGTAGTGACTGTTGTTTTGCTGCTCTTGCAGGAACTTCTGGCTCTCGCTTTTGTTCTTCTGAAGAAGAGATGGTAAATAGCCAGCCCTTGATGGTCTCTCTTCAGAGGGCATAGGTGAGAAGTAGCCCTTCTAGAGGCACAGAAGCAGATGAGAAAGCTACTTTTTGTAACAGCAATGTCCTTGGGGAAGCAAAAGGAACACAGAAGGGCCGAAGGCTGGCTCTGAGACCTCCCATCCAGAAAATAAGAAACCTTAAGAACATGCAGAGAAGGTAAAAAGCAATAGGAAGGAGTAGCTTTTTGTGAGACATCTCCAAAATATGTAATTTATTTAACCCAAAGGTGCTTAAAGTCCTTTTAGTCTGTTAATAGAGACTTGACAAGAGTGGCTTCCCACTACAAAGAGTGTCATTCTCTGTATTCTCTCCACAGACAAGGAATTTGTGGTCACTGAGGACAAAATAAATCCTTTCATCAGGAGAGTCAACTTGCCTGATGTAAGTTTTGCTGACTTAGAGCCTGAGTTCTTGGAGAAAACTAGTAAGTTTCATAAGTCTCCAGCTTCTCTCAAATCTGATAGAAATAATCAATTTCACTGTTGTGGATTAGTAAAAAAACCCCACCCTTCAAAAGACTCTGGGACTCCATTGTTCATAAAGCCTAAGGGAGGTTATGTTCAGATTTTTTTCATATTACAGTTGTCACTAACCTATGTTAACACAAACCAGAAGTTCATTACAAAATCTCTTATTACAGAGACAATCAATGAAAGTTCTCAAGTCTTTAACAACTGAAGTAAAGTTTGGTGTCATAGGATCCTTTCACAACCTTTCATTACTTCAGAGTATTGCTGAGTTTCAATCAGTTGAAATGATTCCTCTATAAAGGCACTATGAAGTGCCTTGAAGCTTAACATAACAGCATCTTTAAAGTATCAAGGAAAAAAATATGTAAGAAAAACAAAACCTGATTGAAGAACTAGAAAAGTGATTAAAAAGCCACAACAAAACCAAAAATCCAAACAGTAACCTCTTTTTTCCCTCTCCTTCCCCCACCATTCCCAATCCCAGAACAATATGGAATGCTATCATTATTAGAAACAAATGTAATAATAAGATCAGGTAGAGAAAGCATTAACAACCAAAACATGGTTCTGTCTGTTTGTGGCCCTGAGCAAATTACTGTTGCAGCTGGAATACTTGATCAGAAGATTCAAGAGGAAGCTGCTTTTCTCTCGCTATGGGGAGGGGTAAAATGATACTTTTACGTAGTGATGCCACATTCCAGACATTTGTATTTGATTGTCAGCTACCACAGAGTGGAACAGGAGAGATGGCCTGTGGTATGTGATGGCCAGGTGGTGGCTCACTAGCTGTGCTGCAGAAGCAAGGGTACCTGTTGAGAGATACCTAGCAGAAGGCCACACCTTGTCAGGTGGAGGAAGGAAACTACATGTTTTTCCTAGCAGAATACTCAACCAAAAAAAGTATGCTTTTCCCTCCTTTGCATCTGGCTCATCTCCTGTGTAATAATGGACTTTTACCATTACAGGGATTTTGGCCAGGTCAAACACAAACCCTCTAGGGTTCAACTCTGCATTTCCCTCTTTTGCTTCACACAGTGTGCCCTACCAGAAAATGAAACATAGGGGTTTGTGGAAAAAAAAATTAAAAAAAGGAAAACACTTCCAACTGATAGTTTTGCATTCACAAAATGTATGCATTCACGAAAAGGTTACTGAATTTTTTCTCAGGTAATTTTTTCTCAGCCTAATCTTCAGACTCAGCTGCAGTGAATAGTCTCAAAACAGCATATGGTACGTAGTGTAATAAAATGAAGACTAAATTATTCATAGAACCCCATGTTTTTCATTTTGTGTAGTGACTTTGATCTTTATGCACTAAATTCCACACCTTTGCATCTTTATGTTAATCTTTTAAATACAGTGCTGCCCAGACTGAGAGCACCACATGGCAACTGTCCATGGTGGCAGTGAAATTCAAGTGCACTGCATCAGCCAGAGCTCCATCTCAAACAGTGCCTTAGCCCAGGCACTTCGGAGGAGTTCAAGATACCCTTTATAAGCAATTGAAGTTGTAATTCCAGGCAGTTGCCAGCTACATGAACCACCCCAAAGAAGTTATATTTTTCATCTTCTTTAAAATGAGGCAAGCTCAAGAGTAGCTGTGGCAATGAATTCCAGAAGCTAGTTATATCCTGCAGAAGTGCCAGCAGAACAGAAATAACTGTGTGTGCATTCCAATCCCCAGAGAATTAACCTGATTGCAAAGACTGCCAAAGGAGGTAAGAACACTTAGGTCCATCCCCTTGAAAGCAAAGGATAATGCTGCTTGCGTAGTTCTAGAGATGCAGAAAAGCTCCCATCATAGGCATACCAAATATTCACAGACAAAAGCACTTTTTCCAGCAAGAATTTTACAAGCCCTGATTTAAACAAGCAGGTAAATAAATCATCATGTGCTACAACATTGAGCTAGAAAGTATTTGCTGTTATTCTTTAGTGTCTGCTACTGCTCTATTTCAAATGTTCCAATCACTGGATACTCCATGAGATTTTCTTCTGTTTCTGTCTAAGAAGATGTAAACATACCTAAACTTATTCGAGGAGAAGGCAGCAACAGGGTTCAGCACTCACTCAGGAAAAAGTAACTTTTCACAATAACACAAGTGTGCAAAATTCATTACAAGGCACAGAATCCATAGATGTGTTCCACTTGATTCCCATTTATTCAGAATTATTTCTCTTGTGATATTCTGTATCACTTTAATTTTTTAAATTTTTTTAAATTGTTTTTTTAGAAAAAAGCCTCCTCAGGGCATATTTAGCATAGAAGATTTGATTTGCTGCAATGGATCCTTCTAGACTATCCATACATGTGTTCATTTTCCAGAATTAAGTTCTGGAAAAATGTATTGTGTTAGTCCAGTGTACAAAGCAAGTCACATTACTGGGTACTGTTTAGCTGCAACAGGGACCTTCAATTAGTCCCTCCTGCTCTAACCTTTTTTACTACTCATCTTTACTGTATCTTCCTGCAAGTTACCCCAATTAAATTTATTTTTCTCTGAAAAAAAGAAATTTTAGGGTGATTGGGAAGGATCCTTTTCCTAAGGGAATAAAAGGATATGAAATTACACAACAGATTGGTGTACTTCATTGGGTACTTCAGGAAAATTACTGTAGCTGTTTTTTTTTAATATAATATAGAGATACTGAGAACATTTGCTGTCAGTCACAGCATGAATTCAAGGAAAATACCTCAGCACTGCAGAGCTGTATCTGGATCCCTGTTCACATAGTTGAAATCAGAAACCCTTCCATTGTCATTAAATTATGAGTCACAATGAAGCATAAACTGTCTGTTCAGCTGAAGGACAGGGCTGTCTTCCCAGAAACACAAGGCTTGCTAGCATTTGGGAATGGTGGCCAAGCTTTGGGTGGCCTGGAGCAGGGCAGGGGGCATTAAAGGCTAAGTCTTCTTTCATTCCAGAACCTTTAATAGTCTGTTGTAGTTAGGAAAGAAAGCACATACCAAGAAACAAAATAAAAAGAAAGCAAAATTGCAGATTTCATTTTGAAACAACTAGTCTGGAGGTCAGCCCAAGGACCTGAATTTCAGTAAAGCTTTGGCAGCAGGGGCACTGTCTGCCATTACTTATGGCTGAAGAGGTTCTTATCCCTGATAAAGGAGCTAGAACTGATATAATTCTTCTTTTTCTCAATAATCCATGTTGCTCAGATGAGATTCTTAGCAGCATATTTAGGGTTAACAACATTGACACTGGAGAGAAGCATTTGTGACAGTAACTGTGGCTCCCAACTTTCATGCTTTCAGGGATTAACGAGCAGGCTTAGTCCATGAGGGCTGTCATATTCTTGAACTCTGCAGTAAGAAGGAAATTGGACTTTGCTTTTGTTCAGTGAGTAGTTTTTAGTGACACATCCTGGTTGTCATCTCTTTCTGTAAAACAAGAAGAGGAAATAAAAAGACAAATGGCATTTCTGATAAAGTATGCACAGGCCTCTTCACTGTTAGTATTTCTGCAACTCTGCAAATTCATGTGGTTTTATATGGCGCCATGTTTCTGCCCCTTTCTGTCACTTTCAAGGACAATGAACATACTTGCATGTAAAATACAGCATTTTGTCATTTTGACAGCTTTAATAATGTAATAAATCCCTAGCCATGTCAGGTAAATGGTGCTACATCCCCCTGCCCTAAGAAATAAATCAACTGCAAATGCCAGAAACCTTTTAATTTAATGTAAGAAAAAGGATTCAAATCATTGTAATTGAACCTGCAGCCAACAGGAGTCCTAGATATACCTTCTCTGCCTAGTTATTTCTGCCTACCCACAGGCACAAAGAGAACACAGACCTTGAGGACTTGACCAGAGCTGTAGCATTCATCTCTAGGATAGGGGTTTGGACCATTCACAGACTCCGTTAGGAACTGGGGTTTGGGATCCCCATAGAATTTTATTTCATCTGATTTACAAACACTCTGATACATACTCTCTGGTAACTGGCTGCCCCATTCTATAAAACTTCATATTTGTCAGCAGATTTTCTGGAAAGGCATTATCTGACCAACAGCCATACACATACACCAGACCACGCAGCAGAGAGAGAGAGAGCTAAGAGAACTTAGCACACATGCCCCCCTCCACTTAACTCTGCAGAACAGTCCCCCTCAAACCTCACCAAAGATCTGATCCTTAGTTACTCTGCTGCTGCATAGCCTTGGGTGGAGCACTGTCTAACAAAAAGCTAACAAAAGTTTTTCTCTGTCTCCTGAGTCTCCTTGGGTTTGTGCTTCTGTGAAACATCACTGTTCATTTTAAATTGGGAAAGGTGTAGAAGTATGCTCTTGACTAACAGTTACTGATTAAAAGCACAAAAGAGTATTTCCCAAACACGGGAGATGACAAAAAGCTATCAGCTGACTCTTCTGAAAAGGCAGGAAGACTGGAAATGCACTCTGTCTTAAAGTACTGTGATACCCAGTCCCAGCTGGATCTTGAATGAAATATAAAGGCTGGACAGACAAGGGACTCAGAAAGTCAAACACAGAGACACAGATAGGCACACAGGAGCACTGAAAATATATTGAAAACTTGCAAAGTTTTTCTGTGCTTGTTAACAGAAACTCTCCGTACCAGAACTTTTGATACCAGATGCACTTCCTTTTGAAAATTAATTACAAGACACTCCAGAGCATTATTCTGCATTCAGACTTGTTCCTGCTCTCAGTTCTGGATTACACAGTTAACTCAAAAAAATGAAGGCAGAAGTAGATGCTGTTTTTCAAATTCAAAATGCAAATCAGAAGTAACTGAGGGGAATTTAACATGGAACTCACTTCAAAGGAACATAAAGAGAAACATTTGCTATTCTTTATGAAGTCCTTCAAGTTAGTTACTTGCTGGAATTAATGCTAACAAGTCATTCTGTAAGCATCGGGAATCTATTTGATTTGTTTGTATTTGTGAATTCATGGAAGAACACATTCCTGAACATTTTTCAGGGAATACCAACTTGATTTCACAGATGAAGGAAAAAAATAAGTATTTATAAAGGTAATCAATATTTATATCTAAAGAACGTCTGGCTCTCTCCCTTCCATAATGCTCCAACATAAACTTCAGATACATTCAGCACATAAATCTATACCTGACTATTTCAATTTTTATTCCTCAGTTCACCTTTAAATGCAGCAGGAGAAGAATGAAAAAAAAGCAACATAACCAGAAGTAGCTGAGAAAATCTTTTTTTAATGTGACAAATTTACCTGTGCTAAGATATTGATTACATCTGAATGGATTACAAGAAGAATGAATTTCCCATAAAGAATGATGTTCTTCAAAGAAAATTATGTTTCTGTGCTTATGGAAGTATAATATATAGCTGGCAAAACACAAGGCAGAAATCCTTCAAACAAACATCACCTTTGTACCAGTATATAATAGAAGCCAGAGGCCCCTCCTGTGCAAAAGCTGATGAGAAAGTAGATGAAGTGAAAAAACAGTGTAAGTAATAGTACTCTACAAAATAATAAGAGGAAAAACAGGAAAAATAATAAATGCAATAATGACCTTCACTAAAACCAGTGTTATTTTAAAGACTCAAATCCTCCTCAGTGCCTGGGTCTCACCCTCACTTCCAGTTCTCCAAATTGAAGCAAAGCATTTCTTGATATTCCCTCTCCTCAGCTCCTCCTGCTGCTACTTAGCAAGCCTAAGGATGATGTGGAAACATCTCCTTTTAACCCTTTGACAACTGTTTTAAGCATAGTGAGGTTTTTAAATGTCTATACAAGGGTATTCGCAGACAAGCGGATAGAGAGAAAGCAATACCTGCTGATGGGCAGGGATACTTTGCCTGGAGGCACCCATCAGCCTGGAAGACCTGACCAAGAGGCAAAGAGCAAGGACATGCCAGCAGTGGGCACCATGCCAAATACATTTGCCAAGCTTACTGACTCCACAGGGAGCCACTCATGTCTCCAAATACTGCAACCAAAAAATCCCAACCCAAACCAAACAAAAAAACCCCCACAAACAAAAAACATTGCCCAGCATTAACCACAGTCTCACAGGTAAGGAACTTAGAATCAATTCAACCATCCTATGAGGCAGTGCTGGGCAGAAAGGCAATACACAAACAGGCCTCCCAGTTTATGGACTCATAACAGTCCAATCCAGCCTGACCTGAGGCTCTGCTGAGCAAACACAAGCATCACTGGGACACACATTTCTCCTCCCTACTCTCATGGACAGAAAAGCAAGACACAACCACAGGGAATGGTATATGCACACAGAGAGGCACTAGTGCAGCCAGTTCACAGTCTTTCTGTAGTTCATATCATAACTGTAGAATAAGATGAAAAAGAGAAAGATCTGTTCATCAAAGCACAAATGGCTATGACATCTGCTGCTTTTTATTGCTGCTTTCTTCACAAACCTCTCAATAGTTAACAAATAACTAACGTGGACAAAGTTCTTGGTGTCCTGATGACAAAAGAACCTGTTTACAATGAAATAGCACTGGATCACGAGGTCTATGATCCTGGGTGCACAACTAATCTGTATTCAGATAGCTGATTGATCAGGATAGGAAGACTGACAACAGAATTGCAACAATAAATTAATCTACAAAACTTTTTTTTTTAATGGAAGTTTTAGTTTGAACCATGCCCTGAATATTAATTTAGAAATTGTTCTCCAAAGTTAGAAAAAAAGAAATTCCTCTACTTCTTCCATTACTGCTCTCTCTGTATCCTGACTGAAAAAAACCCCAACAGACTGGTAATTGCTGTCCAGTGGGTATATTGATCATTCAGTCATTTCCTTTGTTAGGTTTCACAATGTCTTCCACTTGAATAAGTCTCAATTATCATGACGCACAGCATTAAATTAATCTCTCAGACAATCTCTTTGGCTTCAGGGTAGTTATTTTGAAGCTAAGGACAGGCTGACAATCCTATTTGGTTCCTCCTGGATTTGTTTGGTATGTTTGCGGGACACAGATAATACTCCTGTCTGCAAATGTAATCCCTTATCACTGATGACAAAGGTATTTTATCAACTGACTCCAAGCAGGAACAGGATCAGGAAATTACCCTGCCAAATGCACCTATGAGTACAGCTAGACCCAGCTAGATACAAAGTACATGCATTTGGATGACTGATTTGCTTAAAATCATCATATTCCAAGGAGATATTTTCACCTTCTGCATGTTTTTGTTTTCTGTAACAATAAAATAAAAGTTGCATTTAGTGTACCTTACCACATTAAAAGGACTTGAAATGTGTTACTTTTTACACTGAAGTGATGCAGAGTGAATAAGGAAACACTGCACCTGTATTTAGCATAAAATTTTTGCATAACATTAATCAAGAGACATGTTAGTTCTCTACTATGAACTACAATTTTGTTGCACATAATAGGTATTTTGCATAGATCATTTTATACACTAACAGATCTGATTAAATGGGACAATAAATACCTCTTTCCTAATTTCTTTTTTCTTTTGCAGAACTTCTAAGTTCATGCGACCTGAGATTTTTTTTCCTTTGACAATTAGAAAAAGTGGACTTGTTTCTCTGTTTTCTGGTTCTTGCAGGTTTAGTGACAATATTAACAGTTCAATCCAACACCCAATAAAACTAATAAAGTCACTCAACAAGTACTGGTCAAATTAAGAAAACACCTACTTTAGTTAAGTAAAGTAGCTTTTCTGAAACTTCTTCTGTATAATGCCTTTACATTTGCCTTATGACTTGCTAGACTATTGAAGGGAGATGTTAAGTGCTAAAGACAGGAGATCATAGGCATTTTTTTAACAGTTAACCAAAATCTCACTAGGAAAGTCCCTCTGTCTTCAGTTAAGTACAAGCAAGACAGCTGATGCAATAGAAATAGTCACTGAAAATGTGCCAGAAATTATATATTCAGAAAATCCAGTGCACCTTAATGCTCTGCTTTCTTCAAGCACCAGAGTTGAGAATTCTATTTTTCAGCAATGTTAAATCCTAGAATTCTCAATTTCCTTCTAATTTCCTGCAGGACATGGAAAAGATGGTATTTACCTATAACTGGTTTCTTTAGTTAGTGATCAGATCAATTTTTTTTAGAAATTCTCACTGCCTGTACAATGTAAAGAAAATACTGTTGGATATTAACACTGTAACTAGACTGGGGCCAGGAAATACTAAGTTGTTTGGGTTTTTTGGTTGGTTGGTTGGTTGTTTTTTTTTTTTTTGCACTTCTGAAACAAACAAACAAAAAAAAAACAAAAAAAAACCAACCCTATTTTCTAGCTGGGACCAGTGACTAGACAAGTCTGAAGAAGACTAAAAGTTACATATTACCTGCCCAAAGCTTAAGCCATCCTGGCAGCACACACAACGCACTGGGAAGTCTGGAAGGATAAACAGCTGGAGGTATCTTTAAAACAGTGTCTTAATGTTACTGTTGTCTTGCTTCTTCTAAGTACTGTAACACAAGACACCTTGAAAAGATCTGAAGGGCTGTACTTTGATGGCAATGAGCAGCAGTATGAAAGTAAAACTGGGTAGATATAATGGATAGTGACAACAAGAACACAGTAACTATAATGAGATTAGTTTTCCCATACTCTTGAGCTTAAACTGTCCTCTTCTGATTGGCAAATAATTTGTATTTCAGACTTTACTGATTTGTGGATGCATTCACTGCTTTCATAAAGATTATAAGTGGCTATACAAAGAATATGGACTGGAAAGTTTAAATTCTAATTTTCAGCATCAACATAAAAACATAGCTAAGTGGACAAAGAGATATTTTGGAAAAAAACTTCAGTGAATTAAAATAGGAATACTTTTATTTTAAAATATATGCTTGAAATTTTTGTCTGCATAAAAAGTCTTTTCTAATCATCCTGTTTCACATAGCTGTGCTTCATCTGAGCACACCTGTGTCAAAATCCCAGTATTTTGCCATGTTTTGCTAAACCTGCTACAGCTGAGTTTTCCACTGAGGGCTGAATGAAATTAGTGCCAGAAGTGTTACGTTTATAGTATTTTTACTACATTTATGGTATTTCTGGCAATGAATTGCCTGATGAGCAAGACAAAGATGCAAACTTACAGAGCTGAGGGACTGATATTTATGAGGTCTGTAACCCTAGGGAAAAAAAAAAGCACAAAAGAGAAATTCTCAAGTGTTTACCTGAACGCTGTATGACTACATTACTGTTAATGGCACATCCTGAAATAGACAGAAGACTTGGTGGAACTTGTGTGAAAACAGAAGCTTCTTGCTTTGGTGTCTTGACTTCCATGTTACAATTACTTTTAGACAGCTCCAAATACCAGATGAAAATGTTTTCAGAAACCAATCACACCACATAGCCAATGGAAGCTTTTACAGTGAGAATAATGAGTCAAGAAAATCCTAATGTCCTTGTTTATCCTGCAGAGGAAGTCCATACTCATAGAGGCAATTACCAGCTTCACCATTTTTATACACTCAGCTCCACTCATGGTCACCACTTCCAGACCCAATTCTAGCCAGTTGCTACTGTGGCTGATAGTCTGCATCTAAATGAAACCAACATTTCAAAAGTAAGCAGAATTTTGCACATAAGCAATCTACTTCTCTACTTTTTGTCATTCAAATGTAATTATTCCTTTCTGCTCTTATGAAAAAATGTTTATAAAAATTACTTTGAGAAAAAGCTCAATGTTTTCATAGGATGTGATTTATTAAAAAAAAAAAACAGCTTGAGAAGAATAAGTGAAGCAGATTACTATATTCTGCTATCTATTACCCCAACCTCTAAAGAAAATTTTGCCACCATCAATAGTTTCCAGTTATTTAGGAATCTGCTGGGAAACGAACCGATTTGCACTGCTATCAAACTAGTAGGAGTGGGATGGACTGAGTTTCCCCTCCCACTGGCACCTTTAGTTTAAAAACCTCTTCACCAGCTTGGCAAGCCTATGGCTGAAAATGCTCTTCCCTTCCTCTGATAGATGGACCCATCAGCGCCCAGCAGGAAAAAGCTTGATCACTTCCCATTTCCACCAGTGTAACTCCTATAGAAACAGGAAAGCAAATCAGCAAACACCAAGTTAAGAAACACAGAAAGTTCTGGTCTTCCCATTTCTTTTGTATGTGACAAGGCTCCAGTTTGTTGCTGAAGGTAGGATGTAGAATTAGGAGCAAGCTCTTCTCGTGGTACAACCATTATTTTGTGGCACCAGAGTACTTTGCAAACACTGTTAAATTCAGGCTCACAAGACTTCTGTCAAATGCTAGATATTTTTATATGCCACATAAGACGACTGATGAAGAGATAGGCAAAAAATCTAAAACAAAATTGGAAACAGAAGGTAAGTCTTTAACCAAGAGATTCCCTATGACTTAGAAGAGGTTGCTTTGTACTGGGCCTTACTGGAAGGGTTTTGGTGGCAGGGGGCTAGCAGGGTGGGTTATGGTGGTAGGAGGTCGTGTACTGTCCTGTGCCACCCAGCTACTGCCATCTGCTCCTGACACCACTGCAATAAACCCACCGTGTGCCAAAGTTTCTGCTAGACCAGCACATGGTGCCTCTGCTCAGATATTTAAGAAAGCAGCAGCTGTTAAGAGGAGAATACAAATGGTGGCACTGTTGCAATGTGGTTGGAGACATATTTTTGGAAGGAAGGGCCATGTGCCAGGGCAGACACAGCCCTGAAGGGACTGTGGGTCCCAGCACAGCAGAGCAGGGACACAGTGGAGGGACTGTGTCCCACGGTAAACGCACGCTGGGATGGAGGAACACCAGTAAGAATCATGAGGTGACAGACACCTCCCCAGTCTCCTGCATTGCCCCTCACCTCCCTGAAGGGATTAGGAGTATCTGAATGTAACCTAGCAAACTCAAGGTGGCTGGAGACCTGGAAGCCGGGAGAAGTTTTATATTGAATTAGAGCCCAGGGAAGAAAGGTGTTTCTTTGCCAACTGTTTTATTTAATTCCCTTTTTTCTCCTCAGTACACAGATCAGTAATCAAAAGTTTTGTTAACTGGCAATAAATTAAATTAATTCCATGAACCAAGATTGTTTTACACATGATGTGTTTACAAAGTTATAGGGTATATTTCTGAAGTCCTACATACTGTAGAATACATTGTCAGAGAAAAGGGATCCCAGGAAAGAAGTAGAGGGGCAATACTTGCTGTAGCTGTATTAATGTTTGAACAACAAATTTATGTGCTGAGGCAGCTGTGTACAGATTCTCACTAAAAAGTATATTTAGTTGCTGTGCTTGAATTTTAACAAGTGGTCACCTACAAAGGGTGAGGGTCTGATGGAGGTAATAGGCACCCCCATTCCTGTTGTGTTTTGGCCACTGGAATAGGCTGTCAGTGGGAAATAAAGCTAGTCACACAGGAAAACAACACAAAACAAACTACACATCTTAAAGCTAAGTATGTTTTCCCATAGCCTCCCCATGGATGCACACTTTAAAGGTCTTCTGAGAGCTCTCATGGTGCTGCCTTGTCTGTCTGTTGGCTGCAAAGAAGAAATCATATGCTTTCAGACATCTTCTTTTCCCCTAAATTAACCAATTGGACATGTGTTTTTTCTTCAGGATGCCCTGTGGGTCAGTGACTATGTCAGTTTCCTCTTTTGTCCCCATATAAAATAACTCTATGAAAGACCCAAGAATCTTGCAAATTAACCTGCTGATGGGTATGGGAAAATGACATGTAGCATTTTAAACTATAACCTCTTTGACTGCAGAAAGGACGAGTTATGCAACTCCCACATGGGAGGGAGAACCCTGTTCGAATTATTTCTTCATTTGATTTTATAACTGCTTCACTGGGTTGCAAAAGTCTGATAAAATCTATTTTAAACATAGAGCATAAGTCCTGCAGACTAATATTATGATTCATCTACTGCCAACTTCCCCAATTATTCTCCCTTCTTAAAGTTATGTTGATAAATCAGTTGTCTTCCCATTTATTAAAGCATGTGGCAGTCTGTTTATTTAATCATCTCTTGGACCATTTTCTAATTAAGGGAGATAATGCAGGCTCATTTCCTGTCATGGTGAACCTGGCAGTCCACAGGTTGTCCTCAGCTACCCAAGATTATTTGTAATGCCTGATTTGTTTGGCAATTCCCTCCCTTCTCCTTGCTCAGCTGAAGAGAAAAATACAGGCATGTTTTTTTTTCCTGCACTTCCACACTGCTCACACCCACCCAAGTCAAGGACAGGAAGAGGGAAGCAGGTGAAACTTTTATTTGGGAGATGGTGAATCACAGAAAAGTTAATAATCATACAATGATTCCAAGGATAATTTTGTGAAGGGAGGAATACAAAAGGAAAGCACACACCAACTGGAGCACATTCCCATCTTGCTCTGCTGCTGGGCTTGAGTAACCTCCTGCCCTATCTGTCAACTTTGTGCAGAGGTTTTGATACCCATTAACTGCAGCATTAAACCATTTTTGTCCTCTCTGTATTCTAAAACTCTTGTAATAGACTTAAGATCACCTCTATTCCTATCTCTGAGATATTCTGATTTGTATCTTGCTTATGATTCAACTTCAGTATTTAATAGCTACAGGCTAACCTAGCATCACTACTCTGGCAGAAAAACTCTCTTTAGCACAGCTGCCTTCTACCCTTTAGGACATATTTATATAGCATATTAAATTCTCCTATGTAGAAAAAAACATAGATACATTTCAGCTTATCAATACAGGCCAAAGAAGCGTCTTGCAGGGGCCTTGCGAACTGTTGAAAACAAGATGATACATTGTGTCTTACTTCACAGACTTCTTGTCCAATCAGTTTAAGTATATACAAGAACCACACCTGCAACAGCTCCAATTCCTGCAGAAATGCAGGCAATCATCACTTTGCCACACTTTCAGAATCGTTTCATATCAACTGTGCTACACACAGCCTTGCAATGTGTTATACAAAACAAGTAAAACACGATGTGGTGCTGGGTACCCTTTCTAGGTGACACAGGGATTTGGACTACATGATATCCACAGGTGCCAGCCAATACCTCAGCTATCCTGTGATTCTGTGCAAAAAAAAACACAACCCAAAAAAACAACCCAGTGATTCCAGAACTTCCTAATAGGTTGTATGATACAGTATAGTCCAAACTCTAACCTATGGGGAAATGTCTCCCCAATCCCTTTTAAAGTTGGCTAGACACCCACAGTGAGGATTTGAACTGCTTTCTGAATTGTTCCTTACTTTTCCTTCTCTGCTTATATTTTTTTATTTGCATTTGCAAGCAACAGCAAAAACATTTCCATTTCTGGGTCCTTGCTTCTGGAAACAATGATTTTAATTTTGATCTATTTCAGTCCACAAGGAAGTGTCTAGTTTTGTTACACAGCTAATTATCTGAACATCTGTCTCACTTCATCTATCTCACTTAGATTCAGTGTGCTCTGGATCTAACACAATACCTTCACAAACACCTACTTAAGGACTTAAAAAACCTCACAGATCACCTTTATATAGATAACTGTTCCCTTTACATGCATTTAAGTGACTGCTACGACTTACTGCCACGCTGTTACTGACCAGTGAAAACAGACAGAATAAAATTATATACTAAGTATATAGTACAGGAGGAAGCAAAAGACAAATGAACTTCTATTTTCAAATGCCAGGATTTTCCACCTTATGTTTTTCCATACAACATACACTACATTTTTTTATTTCTACAGAGCCTACTGAGGATTTCACAAATGCTACAGCAGAAGGAATGGGTCTATGCAGGGAGGCAGAGTTAATCCCTTTAAATTGTCTGTGTTGGATGAAAAACCTTGTTCCTAAAGGAAACTCACTGCAACAAGGACAAGAAAGTCTTGGTGAAGGGAGAAGGAAAATTTCCTAGAGCTTTTGCCCAAACCCCACACTTACCAAAGGCTCTAGTTCTTTGCGGTCTATGAGGTTGAGCTCTGTCACAAAATAATAAAAATGCTTGTAACAGGTGTTGACGTGGGCCTCAGCCCCCATAAGGATGATACGGTCAAAGTGATGGATGTAGACATGAACAAACACCCGAAAAAGCCGACAGAGTATCTTCTTGCAGATCTGGAGAAAGTTCTTTGGAAAGGGAACACCTGTGAATAGAGAAGGCAAGGTTGTCATAGCCATCTTGTCAATCTCTCAAGACAAAAACTTTACAGCCAAGTGTGAGATTGTAACTGCAAACTAGGTTATGACTTCCTAGGCCTCCCTTCCAATCCAGAATATCATTTTATGCACGCATTTATTTGACAGCTAGCACCAAAGATAGCCAAATATATAAACAACTTTAATGGATCGAGACTGACAGGAACAAGTTATTTTTTTACTATATATAATTTGGTGAATCTATCCAGTATTGTAACATAGGTGATTTTCACTGCAGTGCACACCTAACGATTAACATCAATGGATTTACATCATGCAGTAACTGTTCCCCAAAGTGATACATACAGAGCACTTAGAAGTAACAGACTTCCTCCTCATGTTTCTCAACAGTGGCATTTCACAGCATCAAATTTAATACCAAATTTGAAATAACTGACAGAAGGACCTTTTTGCTTTCAACTTCCTCACAGTTACATGTACCAATCTGATTGCTCCTTTAATAGAAAATCTCTTGACGAGATACAGGAATGGCTCTTTCAAAACTCTTTTAAAGTTACACTACTTTGTACCTGAAGATTCCAAAGCAGCTGCAAAAGCACCATTTGCTAATAAACTGTCAGGCATCAATAATGAGGCATAAACAATTTCTTCAGAACTGCTCTCCATTAAAGACTGATCTTGCATGGAGTTATGTGCTGCTAAGCTATCCCCAAAATCCTAAAGTTTTATCTCCTTTTATGATTGTCTCTCAGGCATAATGACTTTAGTGCCATGCTTGGAACTTTACTGCTACTCTGCTTTGTTGCACAGTTTCCTGATTTTTTGGTTATCTAATTCATGCTTTAGTTGGATTTGAACCACATAAATGCAGCTATTGCTTCTTAAAAAATTAGAAAAACCCTCACAGTCAAGCATTTCCATAGTGCCTAAAAGCCCAGTTCATGCTCTGAACAAGAAAAATGTTTATTATTGGCAGAAAGAAGATGGAGGTACAAAACTAACACTTTTGCAACCTTTCTAGTTTTCAAATTTTAGTCTCCTGTTAAATGTTGCTCAGGACTCATAAAAGTGGTGAATTGACAGACAAATTGCCCAGTTTCACTGAGGGTGATGTTGAGGACATACAGAGAGAATTTCCATACCAAAATTTTTGATTACAGATGACATAAATTATCAACTGTGCTGTAACAAGTCTGCATCTGATCGACATAAACATGCATCTTATTTTGGAATCCCTGGCCAAGAAGGTACCAGGATATACCCACTGTGGATATTAACATTGGTATATCCATCAGCATGTGAGTAGGGAAACACATCAGCCTGCAGAAGTATCCCTGAACTGCTTCTATATTTGCCATTACTGAGGTGCAGATAATGTTGGGAAATGTCTTGGGTTTTTTTGGCCTGTACGGGGTTCACGAGATATTTCAAAATCCTTTTGAAATAATTTTAAGTAGCTTGTAGACACACAGTGCTGCCGTTCTTATTCCTGATGTACAAACCAAGGATCAGAAAAATAGCTGCATCTATCAAAGCACAGCTGCTTTATCTTCTTAAGAAATGTTTGCTTTTTGTTGTCAAATCCATTCATTTAAATGCTAAAGCTACTATGGAAGGTTACAGAGGAGAAGGCTTGAATGCTCAAGACATGAACTGAGACATGGTTAAATTACAGAAATGACAGTATGTACAGATGTCTCGGCAATGTTTAAATCACAACTCCACACAATTACCCAAGCACCTGGATAATAACAATTGTTGTTATTTCCAAGGGCAAAATAAACATAATCTATCAAAAACATAATAGAAACTCCAAGTAGTTGCTCATTAACAAGGGGGATCACATTCACATTCCAGCCATCAGAGCATGGCTAAATTCAGGAATTACTATAGCATCAACCTGCTTTACATTTCTGTAAAATATACCCATACCAGAAATTAAAAAATATACCCAAGAAAATATCCAGTCTTTAAAAAGGGGGAAGGGCAATAACTGACACTTTTCACTGCAAGTTGGCTTGCTGAACTGAGTGATGAATTCTTGAAAGCACTGTATTTTGTAATCCAGAACAAATATGTTCCAAAATGGAGAACAATTAGTTTCATCTAGCAAGGGCTGACACGTAATTGTTACTGAAGAATGTTGCTGTAACGAAGACATTCGTACTTCTGTATTAACTGACTAAAACAATCTGAATAAACCAAGCTGATAAATCCTTTAATTTCTCTTCAGGCCATGTTCCTTCACAGTTACAGGCAGTAACCACAAAAGCCACAGAGCACTGTTTCTGCTGCAAGAGAGGATGTTCACCCAACAGTTTTTTAGATGCATTACACAGTCAATCTGAGAACATGTAAACAACACATTTTTTAAAATAGCTGGTATAGAACAGCCTAGGATTAATAATAAACTTGCAGTGTTTCCTCTTGCTCCTCACATGAATCAAGGTTTCAGACCAGTTGCATAGTTTCACTTGCTGTTGCAGAATCTCTCCTATTTTATGGAGTTGTATCTGATTCATTTACTCTTAAATAAACAGTGAAACATTGCTGCTGTCACAAATATATCATTTGGGCACAGGAGAATTGGTAGCGGCTCTCTGATTTCTTTCACATTCCAGCAAAACTGATTTACAAACTGACACAGTGTCCTAAAGAGTTAAAAAGCATCTCCTAGTATCACTGAAATCAACTGATAACTTTTTGGTGAGCTACCTACACTCCTCAATCTTGGAGAGCCTGTCAGTCTGTCTATCTGTCCCTGGCACGAAGAAGAGGCTCAAAATCTGGTCAGCCTCAAGGTACAAATGTGCATATCAAGGTGCCAGCAGCCCTATTTTGAACATACACCCTGCTGCTCTTTGTGCTCAAAATTAGATAAAAGAGAACAGATTCTGACCTCAATTACAATAGAACGAACTCGAAGTAATGTCATCAAAATTGAAAAAAAATCGGAGCAAAACTATTCTAGATTTATATTCTGAGGTCAGAATTTGGCCTCATGTTTTGTTCCCATTGCAACTCTACAGTTATAAATAAATCAGGCACAGAACAGAGTAATTACAAGTGTCTCTTGGGACTGGACTAACTTATATTTAGATTAATTTGATTTGTTAAGAAGCTTGTTCTCTGTCCTTCATCTCAGCCACAGCAGTCTTTGCCTTAGAATCATCAAAGTTGGAAGAGACCTACAAGATCATCCAGTCCAACTGTCCACGCAGAACTATGATTGTAGTCCCTAAACACTAAACCACATCACCAGCACCAGACCCAGGTGCTTCTTGAACACTTCCAGGGATGGCAACTCCACCACCTACCCCAGACAATGTATTCCAGTGCCTGACCACCTGGCAGAGAAAATATTTTTTCCAATTACTGATCTGAATTCTCTTGTCTCAGCTTAAGGCAATTTCCTTTGTCTGCTCACTGCAGGCACATCAGGAGTGACCAATCCCTACCTCCAGTCAGCTGGAACTTCTTCAGTTAACCAGGACTGCTGGTAGATGATTGAGAGGGGTTTGGCAAGTTCTTCCATCATTACTATGGGGTGGATCCCATCAGGTGCCATAGACTTATGTCTAACTGGCATAGCAGGTCACCAACCACTTCCTCCTGGATTATTTCGGCTTCACTCAGCTCCCTGTCCCTAACTTCCAGCTCTGGGGGCTGCATATCCTGAGGACACCTGATCTTGATATTAAAGACTGAGACAAAAGAAAGACATTAAGTACATCAGCCTTTTCCTCATCCTTTGTCACTACATTACCCTCTGTAATCAACAAGTGATGGAGACTGTCCTTGGCCCTCCTTTTGCTGCCAATGTGTTTATAGAAAGTTTATTCATTGTCCTTAAGACCAAATCAAGCTCTAGCTAGCTAGAACTTGGCCCTTCTAATCTTCTCTGTCCATGGCCTTACTGCATCCTGATAGTCCTGTGAAGTTACCTCGTCCTCCTTCCAGAGACAATAGATTTCTTTTTTTTCCCTAAGTTCCAGCCAAAGTTCTCTGTTTAACCAGGTCAGTTTTATTCCTGACACTACATGTGGGGACAGCCTGCTTCTGAATATTTAACAATTTCTTTCTAAAACACATCCATCCTTCCTGGACTCCTTTGCTCCTCAGGGCTGAGTCCCAATAGACTCTTGTCAAACAATCTCCTAGACATGCCAAAGTCTGCCTGCTGGAAGACCAAGGTGAAAGTTCTGCTGGTGCTCCTCCTTACTTCACCCAGTATTGAAAACTAGCATTTCATGGTTACTATGCCCAAGATAGCCACTGACCACCACATCACCCACCAGTCATTCTCTGTTCACAGTCAATCAGTCCAGCAAAGCACCTCCTCTAGTAGGCTCATTTACCAGTTGTGTAAGAAAGATGTCTTCCACACACTTCAGAAACCTTCTAGACTGCTTTCTCTCTGTTGTCTTGTATTTCCACCAGACACTTGGCAAGTTGAAGTTGCCCACAAGTACTAGGTCTGGAGACTGTGAGACTTCTGCCAGTGCTTGCAGAATACCTCATCAGCCTGTTCATCCTGGTTGGGTGGTTTAACAGATTCCCACCACCCACCCTGCTGATCTTTGCCCTGATCTTCACCCATAGGCACTCAACCATGTCATCTTCATCATCATCACTTTCAATATAATCAAAACACTCTTTAAGGTACAGTGCTACCCCAACCCCTTTGCTGCTTTGCCCATCTCCCTTCTGAAGAGTTTATACACATCTATTGCAGCACTCCAGCCATGGTAGTCATTCCACCAAGTTTCCATGATGGCAAACATATCATAGCTTTTCTACTGCACAATGGTTTCCAGCTTCTCCTACTTGTTATCCTCGTGCATTGGTATAGGTGCACTTCAGCTGGGCTGTCCATTGCACCAACTCTGGTATGTCACCCTCAGGCTCATCTCTACAGAGCCTGGCCTTATCCCCTTCCCCTTCTAACCCAGTTAAAAGACTGACAGTATTGCTACCAGCAATGTGACGCTGTAAAGAGACAGAATGTAAACCTACCAAACCAGACTGCTCAGTTATGGTTATAAAAAGACAAAAAAAGACGTTACTGAAATTTTTGAGCTAGCTGATTCTTTCTGCAAGAAGTATTTCTAAATGAATGAAATGGCAGCCTTGATTCATATGTAGGATGAGCCCCAGTGCTGCCATAACGGAAGAAAGTAACAGAAGGATCATTTTGGTTAAGTTGGTGTTTGAAAGTCTAGAGTTCCCAAATATGTTCCAAGAATGTGCAAGCAGCTTTTAAATGTTTCAGTCACATGGCAGAAGTTCCTTTAGCTCAGAATTACATATGTAATTGGGAAATAATACAGTGGGGCTTAGATAGGCATGGTAACAAGCATTGTGAATATGACTGTTCCTGTACCTCTCAGGAGTGTGGGCTGTACATGCCATTTTTGCACCAAGGGATGATATACTCCTGCAGACAAGCTGCACCCAAATGCTCTTGTGAGAGATCACAGAATTGTTAGGGTTGGCTGCCCCCAGCCTTTATATTTTCAACTGGTACCTCCTTGTTTGTTCATACAAGGTCCAGCAACACACCCTTCCTTGCTGGTTCCTCCACCACTTGCATCAAAGAACTTCCTGGACTGTATGTGCTGGGCTGTGTAGCCTCTCCAGCAAATACCAGGGTGGCTGAAGTCCCCCAGGAGAACCAGAGCCTGTGCCTCAACTTCCTCCTCCTGACCACATAGCCTACAGTGAACACCCACAAGAGTGCCACCCAAATTGTGCCTGTCCCTCAATTCTTACCCATAAATTCTCAGCTGAGTAAAGCTTGATACATTCCAGTTACTCTCTCACATAAAGAGCAATTCTACCACCTCACCTCTCTGACCTGTCCTTACTAAAAGGCAGATTCCCATCATACCTATCCATGGCAATATTCCAGTCATGTGTGCAATCTCACCATGTCTCAGCAACTGCAATGAGATCATGGCACTGCGTACACATATATTTCCAGTTCTTATTTATTTTCCATGCTGCATCCATTTGTATGCAGGCATGAATCTATATCTATATCTATCTATCTATATCTATATCTATATCTATCTTATATACATAAATAATAGGATCAAGAAGCCACGTTGCCCAGGAGGGGTGTAAGAGGATTCACCGTAGCCATAAGCACCTATGATGTGTTTTGTGTTTTGATCCTCAACTCCAGGGGCAGCCAAGGCACATCTGACTCTGCAATGGTTGCTATGACCTGCTTCCCAGGAGGAAGCAATGGCACAATTGTTGCACATTTGCACCCTGCCTCCCAAGTCCTTCAGTTTAAAGCCCATCTCACCAGACTGGCCAGCCTCCTGCCAATGATTCTCTTGCCCATTTTAGCCAGGGGGATCCCCTTCCCCCCTAACAAGCTAAAAATCATAAAAACACAACCCACTGTTACAGAAGCCAAAACCTTCTCGATGCTTTTGGCCACAAACCCAGACATTGATTTGCACAATGTGTCTCCCTCTGGCTGTCCTGATTTCCCTAACAGGGAGGACAGATGAAATGACTTGGGCACGGGGATGACTTGTGATATTTTCCACCTGCCTTGCCAGGGCTTTATAGTCTTCCTTGATCCCACCTATTTTTTGGCTCGTGGCATCATTTGTACCCACATGAAAAAGTGATGGGGGTAGTAGTGTATGACAGGTCAGAGTACCCTCTTGGCAACACCATGGAACCCAGCTCCTGGAGGGCAGGATGCCCCTTGTGACTGTCTATTAGGCTGGCAAATGGACAACTCAGTGCTCCTTAACAGAGTCACCCACTACAATTCTGTTTCTTTTTACAGGTAAGTGCTGCTGGTGAGGCTCTCCTTGTTGGCCTTGTTCATGGATATATAAAGCCTTTGAAGCAGCATATCTGCTTGTGGACCACAGCAGCATAGTAGAACAACCACACTGTTTCCCTGGCATGCCAGTCTCCCCATACTCCTTTGATCTTTTTGCTTCTGTTGACTTGCTGGAAAGGCTACTTCTCACATAAAGCAGGGCTCTCTAAAACTCACAAAACTCAACTGGCCCAATATATTCCTGAAGGTTTTAAGAAAGACTTAAGGTTTTTCTTAAGTCTTCAGAAAATAGAGGGGTTTTCCTTTTCTTTTTGAAATCAGCCATATACCCATGGATCTCCATGGCTATCAACTTCATTTGTTACATTTTCTTAATTTGCTGTCAGGTGATCTGCTCCTGTGCTGGAATGAGGATCCTGATCTCATCTACCCATCATCAAGCAGATTTACAGCACTGTGCTACAAAAACGAATCATGACATTGATCTTCTGCCTCATTTCTTTGCATATTCCACCTCCATAACTGCAGAGAGTGTAATGGCCCTCCTCTAATGACTCACTCTCCAAAGGCACAATTACAACTTCTTCTCAAAAAGCTGGTCACAATCACAATGGAAATATATGCTGAGCATCTTGCACAGTGATTACCAGTAAGGTAATGGTTTGCTGGTTTAAAACATGGATGTTTTAACGTCATGATGAAGGCCCTAATTTAAATCCTGCTGATAAAAAAACTGTTTTTTGCATGATGGGGAAAAAAAAAAGAGATGGATTAAGAAAGAGAGATTAAAAGTTAAAGAAATTATCTTAGGTGGGAATAAAAGATGGCAACTAAACATCTGAAATGAATGCCACAGGCAGAAGGCTTATCTCATTTGACATATAAATCTTGAATCTTCTTACTTCAATATGCATCACAATGTCCCTGGAGTAGGTCAATTGTACAAGTGAGAAAGGAAACAGAAGAAAAGTCATTGTACACATGGTCTTTGTTGCCTGATTTTCTCTAGGCAAGAATCAGAATGTGTAAGGTCACAGAAAGACAATGCTGAGGAGTCAGAGAGAACAACCTGGCCTTTTGTCTGCCACATTACCTGCAGTTCTCAAGTGGCCCACAGTCCTCCTATCAATCAAGGAAAATGATCGCCAGTTAAACCTTGAGTGATCCAGATGCATGACCAATTTTACCTCCTGTATTTGTATGGTTTGATGTCTTGCTCTACTCTAAGCAGTTGTTAAGTCCTTTGGCAATTGTGCACAGAAATTTTCATGCACATTTGAAAATCCTTTTACAGGCCCCAATTATAATTAATTCTTTTTTAAAAACACATGTGGAGGGAAAAAAGATTGCATTCTCCACTGTCAAAAGGATTAACACTATTCTATTGCAAACACAGCTTAAGAATGTAACAACCTGGTAAAGTAAGAACTGTTCCCAGTTTTATAATAGCTATCAAGGTAAGAGTGTTACCAGAATCTAATAATGTTGAGAAGTTAGCTGAACCAAACCGTTCCACTCTTCCTCCTCAAGGCATGAAAAATTGCAAAAGATGCCCTTTGCTGCAAAAGCATCTATCCTGAGCTAAGCCAATGTGTAATGTTTTCACAGTGTGTTAGTCAAGGAAGTGTCTATCTGAAACGCCAATGAAAACAATGTTGGTTTTGCTGGACTTTGTTCCTCAAATAAATAAGTAGATAGCTGCAAAATATTAGGGATAATCTACACTACCGTGTACCTATATTATCATGATACTGCCCTCCCTTCTGCTGCCAAACCAGAGGGAAACAGAAGCCATATAATCTTAAGATTACATGGCTTCCTTAGCAAAGGGGTGTACCACTTTCTTTTTAAATAGGAATACCCCTAACAGTGTTACTCTTCAGTAACATAAATCAGCAGGCAGGTCCACTGTCAGTTCTTCAATGAACGTATTCATGTGCTGTCCTGAAGAGAACTCTAAAGGCAACAGGTTACAAATCAGAAAATTGTTGGAAGCATTGCAGCATTTGAACATCCCTAACAGCTCTCTCCGCTGCTCTATTTCGAAAAATGGGTGATGGCACTAAAATCTGCCATTTAATTGTCAATTTCACCACAAGGCCGATCTTATAATGCACATACTGTGAAACAGTATGCAAAGTATCTGAATTAAACTCTCCTCAAAATCAGAGACCTAAATTCCTGCCCTGTATAAGCCAGATCCCTTGGACTTGGAGAAAATTTACAGAGGCTGTTACTTGACTGCAATCCAACCTCCTCCCCTTTACTGATTACTTCTGCTGCTGCTGCTTCAGAGGAGGAGAAGAGAAACTCTTCAATGCCACAGAGCAGAACACTCTTGCTGCCTGTTCCAAGCAAAGGTAGTTTTACTCCAGACAATAATCAGCCTGATAAACCCATTAGAACAGCTCTGTAACTCTTCAAGACAAAGAAAACACTGACATAAAAAGCTGCAGAGTCATGATTATGTGTCAGTATAACTCATCTGCCATGGAAGATTCATTTTCCACATAGCAACAAAATTAGGTTTGTTGGATTGCTGCATTTGAGCAAGTCTGTATGGCATTTACATACATATATATATATCCTAAACTAACTTGGAAAACTATTAGAATACTTCTGAGAGCAGAAACCATAGTGCAGGTGCAAAATGCAGCCTCTTCTGGGACAGAAAATATAGCAACCATTTGGCAGTATAACAGCTTAGGAAGGGAAAAGAGAATTTTTTAACCCATTGAATGAACATTAGGAAAAAGTATGTACATTCATACAACACTGGAGCCTGGCCAAGTTATCAATGGAAAAGCATTCCTCCCTACCTGTTAATAGCCCTGTTCATACAATACTTACAATGAACAGACAATTTCTAGGCAATGATGTGGTTTTGGCTTTCCATGTTGAGAGTACCACAGCGCAGCTTTTACTTTCTTTAACTCCTGATGTCTTCAACACCAAACATTCTGGTTGCCCATTAATTTCACAGAGACACTGGAAGACACATGCTGTTCTAAGGGCCCCTCTCCAGAAGGGCTGCAGGAAGCAGCAAAATGAAACATTATCAGGAGTAGCTAGCAGCACAGTCTTGGTGATGCACTCAGAACCAGACTTCCCGTCTGCAGCACACATATATTCCAGCAGTTAGGAAACAAGCAGTTGTAGTTGACAGGTAATATCACAAAAGAATTTTTTTTCTTAAGATGATTACTAAATTGATTTTCATAGGCCATTAGAAGAAACAGGAAACTTTAACTCCTCACACCGCAGCCCTTATGTCCTCTAATGCAAGGTGTTTTCTGACTCTTTGTGCCGACTTACAAAGCTTGTATGTGTATGACAATATTCTCAGTGCATATCAGGAGATGATTCATAAAAGGAAAGCCATTTCAAATTATTCTGGAAAAGGAACCAGAGTACACAGGAGTTTACACTCACAGGTGACAGCAATTTCCAGGAAATTTTAGGTTATATCAGCAGACACACACACGCACACACACACATACAAATTCAAACACAGGAATACAGGGAAGGCTGCAGGAAAGCTATCATTGACTGACCGGTTTTGGGTCCAGCATAATTCCAAACCAGGAACACAACCCATATAAAGAGAATTTGAATATTTTGATTGCATATGCCGCATAACTCTTATGTTAACTGATAAAGTTAACATAAGGCCAAAGATGCTTGGATTTACAAGGCACTCAAAACCTACTATTGTCTTTGCAAAAAGAGTCACTATCACTTAAACAGATTATTCCAGTATGTCATTAATAGATAACATCTGACTCTTCAGATCCCATGGGGTCCATATGGTACCTGGAAATCAAAGAAAGCTTAGCCACTAAATTCCTTGAAAATAAATCTGGAAAATCAATAAGCAAAAGTATCCTACCTCTTTCAAGGAAAAAAAAACTTAAGCAGAATAAGAATATATTAATGTCATTAGCAAAGGACAGTTACAGAAACAATTTCAAAAGATTCAATAACTAGACCTACACCAATGACTTTTGTAAGATACAGTCAGGGCCAAGTAAAATTTTGAAGAAAAACAAGTCAATAAACATCAAATGCACAGTTGGATCAAAAGTTTTGAAAGAGATAAAATAAAAGGGTTATTTTAAGACATAAGTAGCCAAAAATAAGTTAATTTGATTTGTCATCAAATTCAGCTGAAGGGAGGCACCCTGATTTCACTGGAGTAAATTTTTCTCTTTTACAGATTAATTACAGGGTTAATACAAACTGAATCCTTCCCTAAGTTGGCATCCATCATCCAATTCTGAAGTAAGGCAAGAGTAAGAAAGTTAATTGTTCCATTCCCTGCAGTAGCACCTCATTAACATGAATGCTTATATTTTTCTTGGATGACCAATTTCAGTGGCCATTGAATCTGGAGTACAATCTATTTCAGCATTCTCTGTGTTCTAGCTCTTTATTCTTTTAGCTCACCCACTCATAACATCTTGGCCTGCCTGACTTTCTTTGGCAGTTATTCATTTGGCAGTTGAGCCATTTTCTGCTATTTCAACTTAGTACTCAGGTGTATGGCATCATCAAGAGTAATCTCATGCCCTCGGTGTGTAAGACTTTTGTAAACATCTCCTTCCACTTTCAAGATCACAGAAAACTCTTAAAACTCCTACTTTACTTTATTCCTTCAGGCAGTTAAGTTTCACCACATTCCTAGAAGTTAATGCTGTGTATAGTATTAGATTGAGATTGTCCACTGCTGTGAATCATGTGCTGCCTCTTATACATTCCCAGTATCCACTGTAATGCTTATCCAAAGAACCTTGTGTTTCTGCTGTTCACACAGTTGCATGATCAAATCATTAATAATTTCTGAAAACTAAAAAGCTACTCCAAGCTTTTCCTCTTTCTTTGAGACCATCAGCATTAAAAGTAAACATTAAGAGAGTTTCACGCTTCTTCTTGAAAAAAAAAAGAAGAAGAAAAACCCAATTCAAAATGTGGATGACAATTAAAAGCAAGTGAAATATAAATTGGAAACTTTGTGGCTAACTCTCTTGGAATAACCATGTTAGAAAAAAAGCACTGCGTGGAGTTCAAATGTGGTATGCAGATGATAAGTTTAATAGCTATCTTTAAGCACCATTAGGTAATTTTACAGCTTGTCCCTGGCCAACAAGGGGAAATGGGCCATTAAAGATGCAGTACTAAGAAGGAGCCATCTGCTAAAGCCTTGCAGAGGCTGGTTGGTTGAATTAGTGTCTGGGTCTACAGGTGAGAGGCCTTGCACTCATGTCTCTGTCTATCACAGTCAACAGGAATTAACAATAGGAAGTTTAAAAAAGAAATCAGTGTCCATTTCGCTCTGCAAAGAGTACTGGAAGTTCCCCTACTTGCCTTTTGGGGATCATATTCTGACATATAGATTGTTAGTCAAAACTTTACTCATTGGGTAACAGAATTGGTGGTGGAAGAGAAGAGCTTTAAATTCCTATCTGGCTGAATAAATCTAGACCAGATGAATATATACATTATAGAGGAGAATGTGGGGAACATATAGCAGCCAAGAAGAGAGAAAATATAAACAAGAGAAAGATGTTATTTGTTCTATTCTAGAAGAAAATACTATGAAGAAAAAGAAAAGCAAAAAATAATCTGAAACTAGTAATCCTCATCTTCAATATTCTAGTTTTCATAGTCAGGCATACTACAGTGAAGGCAATTTTAAGTTTTAAGTAATTTAAAGTTATCTGGGATTTGATTAATAATCTGCATTTCCATCCTATCTTTCTCTTTGCCTACAAGACATATCATCCAAATGTACTTTCTGAACAAGTAAGTGCATATAAGTAGCTACACTCGGAGAGGTTTTATGGAATTGGATCTTGCTTGCTGCACCTTCTGTTATTCCTCCCCAGAGGCACCTGCCTGTGTCTCCTAGCAGCTGCCAGCTACACAGCCTCAAGGGGTTTTGGAAGAAGGGGTTTGATCTCCACCAGATACAGCAGAGAACATTTTGGCAGGTCAGATTCAAGCTAGTGTGCCATCTAGGGTTATACCACAAAATGCCATTTAAATGTAGTTACATGCACATCAGAAACTGTAACACTTGTTCTAAGTGATCACATTATAAATGTTGACAGGACTGCAGTTAGAGGACTGCAATGAAGGGATGCAGGTTTTTAAGGAAGGAGAGGTAGGCAAGGTTATGTGGGGAATAACCTGCTTTGTGAGAGCATTTGAAATGCAAACAAGTCTGCCTTGGGGCAGGACAGGAGTCAGTGAAGAGCTTCTGCATCAAGATTAGTGGGTAGACCAACATAGGCACTGTTATGGTGGGAATGTGCTATGACTTGCCTGCTCAAGAAAATGCAAGTAATGTCTTCAGCAAACAAGCAGAAGTTTTCACTGCCTCTGGTCCTCAAGGGGAGCCTTAACACTCTTAAGGTCTCTTGGAAGGACAGTCCAGCAGGACTCAAGTAATCTAGGATACTTTTTGTGTGCATTGCAACCTCCTGGAACACATAATGAAGGAGCCAAGAAGGAAAGGTACTCAGCCAAGTCTGATTGTTAAAGAAGATGGAAGAACTGTTGGGAAACATGAAAGTTAGAGGCTGCCTTGGCTGCAGTGACTATAAAGTGGTGGAGGGCAGATCCTAAAAGGAGAAAGGAAGGCAAAAATCAAGATCACAGCCTTGGATTACACAAAAATCCATTTCCATCTCTTCAGGGGTCTGCCTGGAAGAATGCCATGGGATAAAATCCTGTTGAGAAGAAGGTTCCAGTAGGGTTGGCTGATATGAAAGGATCACCTCCTGGAACTCAAGAAAGGTCTGTCCAGACAAGTATGAGATAAAGCAGGATAATCTTCTGTGAGGCCTGCATGGATGTGCAATGAGCATATTTCTCCTAACAGGAGCTGAAATCTTGGAAGGTATGTGAACAGCAACAATAAAGGATTTTACAAGTAAACAAACTGCAAAAGAAAAACAAAGGAAAATATGTGTCTGCTGCTGAATGGAGCATGGGAACTGGTGACAAATGACACAGAAAAGTCAGAGCCTTCCTAGGCTCAGTCTTTACTAATTAAAGGGGCCTTTAGAAACCCAAGGCCTCTAAGACCAAAGGAAAAGTATGGAAAAAAGAATAATTACCTCAGTGGAGGAGAACAGACTTAGGGGAAGGTTAAGCTATGTGTTATCTAACATCCAGAAATCCATGGGGGCTGAAGGGATGCACCCAAAACTGTTACAACAAGGCCACTCTTGATTACGTTTGAAAGGTCATGGTGATCTCATGTTCCTAGAAACAGGGAGAAAGCAAAGATCACCTCTATCTTCAAGAAGGCTGAGTTGGAAATGTGGGGAACTCCAGGACACAGATACTCACCTCAGTCTCTGGGAGCTACTGGGAGAAAATCTTCCTGAAACACATTTTCAAACACATGAAGGACAAGAAGAAAAAGAAAAGCAGTCAGCATGTATTTATGAGGGGAAAACACACTTGTTCAACCTGATGGCTCTTACAATGAGGTCACTAACTAGGCAGATAAAGTGAGGAGAGAAGCTGATGTTCTTTAACTTGACTCCAGTGAAGTCACTCTATCTCTGCCATCACAGACAAGTTAGCAACGTGAGGGTTAGAAAAGTGGACAATGACATGGATTGAAAGTGGTCTGAGCTACTGGGCCCAAAGAGTGGCTAGAAATCCAGCTGGAGGCCAGTCAGTGTATCTGTATACGTATGTGTGTATCTTGAGGCTCAATACTGGGGCCAATACAGTTTAACCTTTTCACCAATGACCTGGTATATTGGGTCAGAGTTTGAAGAGGACACAAAGCTCAGGAAGTTTGAAGAGGGCACAAAGCTGGGAGGAGTGACTGATAAACCATATGGGTTCAGTGCTCCTCAGACAGACCTAAAGATGTTGAAAAAATAGGCAGAGAGAAATCTCATTAAGTTCAGCACAGGTAACTGTGCTGTTACAGTACTGTTACTGTTCCTGGGGAAGAACAACGGAGGCACCAGTACATTTTGGCAGCTGAGAAGCTGGAAGGCAGCTTTGCTGAGGAGAACATTTGAGTTCTGGCAGACCAAGCTGACCACAGGTGAACAGTATGGTGAAAAAGGCCAACAGCATCCTTGGCTGCATTGAGGAGAGCACTATCAGCAGGTCAAAGGCAGTGGTCTTTCCCTCTACGCAGCCCTGGTGAGGCTGCACCTGAGTGCTCAGTCCAGTTCTGGGCTCCTCAGTAGAAGAAAGGATTTAACTGAATAGTGTCAAGTGCAGGACCCGACAGATAATGGATGAAGGAACTAGAACATCTCTCATATGTAGAGAGGCTCAGAGGTAGGACTATTCACTTTGAAAATAGAACACCCCAGGGGTTTTATCTATGTGAGAGAGAATGAAGAGAGGGGGCAGATTCTTCTGCATAGTCCAGCTGGCAGGACAAGAGGCAACTGGCACAAATTAAGGCATGAAATACCACCTGACCCCAACAAAATGAGTTTTTGCTCTGAAGGTGGTCAAGAACTGGAATAGATTGTCCAGAAAGGTTGTGAAATCTCCATCCATGGACTGGACAACCTGTTCTTCACGGTCCTCCTTTGAGCAGGGCAGTTGGACCAGATGATCTCAAGAGGTCTTTTCCAGCCCAAATTATTCTGTGATTCTAATTTTGTCCAGTACAGCCCCAAATGTGAGGATCAGTGCCTGAGAGCTCACTGTCTTACCATGCTGCACTCATAGCCTTTAAGAAGCACCTTTACACCAGAGCTGCTAGGGTGTGATTTAAGCATGATCACTTTAGGAGGTGAGGAGGCCTGTTCCCATCAACCAACCCGGAGCTGTACTGTATAGCTCCCATCTGGACTTGCACAGCTAAAGAAGTACTTTGAGAGAATAACTTAGGTAACACACCTAGACCAAATGCTACACATTACAGGTATCTTGACAGGTTCACAAAGCAATTCATTCCCCAACAGCAAGAGAGGAATGGACATACATTTGCACTTCCATCCAGCAGCAGAGCCTAAAGTGGAAACAGATTCAGGGATGCAGACAACTTAGGCACATGCTCAGCTAGGTACCTTGGTGAAGGCAAAATATGTCTTTGACACTGGACAGGTTGTTTTCCCATTGCTGAAAGAGTGCAATCTAGTTTTGTAGTTATCCACTGGAAACATTTGTAAATATCTAGCTTGCAGTCTGGGGTCAGAAATTTAGCAGGTGACAGTTTACATTATTCCAATATGTATCACACAATAAGACTGAAAAGGACTTGGTCCAGTTCAAAAATTAAATATTTCAAAAGTCAAACTATTAAAAGAAACGGGGACTGAATTCTCTAAAGGAACAGTATTTTAATAAGACCTTTAAATCCATTTGTGGCCTCCATAGCTATATATCCCCACGATGCTGAAAGGACTACAGTTCATTAGTTGTTACTATTTCCAGTGAGCTTTTATGGGTTTAACTGCAGGATGAAGCAAGAGTTGAAATAGCTTTCAAAGGTGGCTGCATTTTTTTCCATGATCACTGCAGCTGGTTGACACAGAACTTTTTGTCAAAGCAGAAATCCAGTTTTGTTGTGCATGCATAGACAGGGTTTGGTGCACTACAGTAGTACTGGTGTACATCTGAGGATCCCACCTGTTCAAGAAAATTTCCATGACCTTTAGGACAGTTTTGGCTAAGCAGTGACTTAGCCAAAGTGCTAAGTGGCACTAACTGCGGGTGATGGAAAGAACTGTTATGGGTTTTTTTTCATCTATTTTTTTGTTTTGGCCTAAACACTCTGAAATACTTCCAATGACAGAAATCATTAGTATATTGCTCCCAGTTAAGCCATAAAGAATCAGCCTGTCTTAGAAAGGTTTTATAAAAGATTCAGATTTTAGATTCAAGACTGTCACTGAAAGTCAATGATATTTAGCGCCTGACTCTTGTTTCCCCTATATTTATGAAACCAAGCCTGATGATAAAAGCGTCAGGGGAAGACTACCAACAAAACACCATCCTGATACAAAAAATTCAGCTTTTGTTAATTAGCCCTATAAAAACACACATACAGAAAAACCTGCTCAAAAAAGTCAAGGAAGGTCCTGTTGTCACCAGCATTCGCTTTGAGAATTAAAAGATTTTTATGGTTTATTTGAAGAGGAACTGTTAAGACATTGTGAATGAAAAGAATTTTTGTGTGTTTTAACAACTGAGGCCTTATAAGAGGAGACATGCTAGAGTAAGCTTGGGCAGATGACAGGAGAGATTAACAAGGAAAACCTTCATTTTAGATAAGGCTATATTCCATGTGATAATTTTTTCATCTTGAATACATACAACATTGCTTGCTTTATGTCAAACATTTCAGCTCACACACAAGCAGCTGAATCTTTAGAAAGACATCCTCAGTGTCCTGCAGCCCAGTTATCTGCAGGAGGCACAAACTATGCAAAACTAAAACTTTATCCCAATGCTGGTGACAAATGTCCATATGAGTGAATAATGCTAGTTTCTTTGAGTCAACAAGGTTCAGTTGCATTTAGGTTTTTTCCTTCTTTTCTCATTTTCTGCTATTGGTTTATCAGAAGACAATTACATTATTTTAATTTTTTAAATTACAATATGTTTCTTGACACCTTTTGCCATGCCTTGGGACATTTATAAAAGCAATCTCTGTGGCAAAAATATATCACGTTAGTTAACTGATATTCAACCAGCCCCAATTACAACAAAACCTGAATACTAAAATTATCATTGCTTTTTGCTCAAAAATTTTGGGTCTGGCTATGACTGCTACTGTGACATAAAATGTTTTCAATATATGCCTGTCCAAGGACAATTTATCATCTTCTCTTTTCTTTGCCAGGAAAATTCATGGGCAGAAATTCTCAATGCAGCCCAAAACAGTAGAAAATTGAAATGCATAAAACAGGGAGTCACTACCAAGATAAAACAGTAAGATTGTAATTTGTGAGATTTTCATTCTTACCAGAATTCCCCAGGTCAGAGAATATTTTGACTCCTCCAACACAATCTCTATCATGTAGATTGCTGGAAATTGGGAAATAGAATCTTTCCCTCTCCCTTTCTTACACTGAACAATGAACATTCCCTGTTTGGCTGAATGGACCCTTGCTTTGACCTTTACAGCCTTGCTTCTGCAGATTGTGTATTTAAAAGCCAGGGATCTGGAACCAAACATTCAAAATGTGATCTTATAGGTCCTGAGTAAACAAACAGCTAGGCAAAATCTTTCTGTTTGATCTACAGTTTTAATCCCCCCAGAAACTGCATCAAGCATTCTCTTGGAGGGCTAGAAATGCATGGGATTTGGAGTCTTTCCAAAGGCTTTCAGTTTTCATTCTCTTTACTCCTGCATATATGGAGCTAGGAGTTTAGGAACAGATAAAGAGTACGCTTGGTATCACTGACACTACCATGTGTTTGTGACCTGTTTCTGGATCCACAAACAAACAAACAAACCACAACTCAAGAAAAATATTTTTTACTTAAAATTTCCTACCTGAACAGCTACTTACACACTATGTCATCTTATTTAAAAAACCAAACAAAACCAAGCCTTAAAATCCAAAAGAAAGGCAGTCAAGAAACACAACTAATTTTAAAGCATATAAATTCTAAACAGATGTATTGTTATAATGTCTAAATATTCATTGGCACTTTTCTAAAAGATATTATGTCATCCAGCATGTGATTTGGGACATGTTTCTCCTGCTTAGTACTATAGCCAGCTTCAGGGATTTGTCTATCAGAGGACTGAATTTTGTCTGTTAAGTCTGGTTAGAGTCAATGCTGTACAAATACACTATTATTTCACCATGCTAATGTTGACAGTATACATTCATTGGTAAACTGTAATGTTTCTCAGTTCACCTGAACATCATCTTTTTAAATGAAAAGATACTTCCTTCCATATCCAAATAAGAGGTTAGTCTATCAAAGATATGCTGTTCATTGTCCTCCCCTTTCCCCTCTAACTATTACTAACTTTGATTACTCCCTTCTCATAAAGCGCCACTGATTCACATTATGAGAAGGAAATACAAGTTTCCACTGCATATTTTCAAGCATATGAAATGACAGTGCCTTTCTGAAATTCCTAGATGTGATTCATTGTGAGATGGAAAGAAATAAAAAATCCCCTGTGTCAGCACTGTCAGTAAAGCCTGTTTCACTCCATAGTGCTGCTGAGATGCTCTCAGCATTTGTAAGGTCTTTCCTAATCTTTGAGTTTCCTGCGAGTGTTATTTTCTGCTCAGTAATACAAAACAGTCACTGAACAGGTATCACATATACCCCCTATTACAAGGATTCTAAGCATGACGCAGAGGATTTTCCAAGTGAAGCTAACTTCTGGAAGGGGAGACACATGAAACACTACAGAGATCTGTGTTTCTAGGAAATTCCTATGTTCATTTGCACAGGGAGGAAGCAACTGCCATGGAAAATCATCTGCTGGACAGTATCTTGGGTGAGTCTTCAGGGAAAAGGAAACTATTTAGGCCTCGGCTTTTGTGGTTTTTCTCTACTTGGAAACAATTATTTCAGGTTAAATGTGTAATCAAAAATTGTGTAATGACTTGTGGTTTCATATAAACAGTGTCAGGCACTGAAAATTATATTTCCACAGTCCACAATATGCACATGTAAGTTTTATGGCACTGTAATGGAAGAATTTGTACTATAAAGGCTGTTTTATCCCTGTGACACACAGCTTACAACTCAGCCCAAGAATGACTGTCAGGCTGCAGAACCTTTCTCTGGGGAACCTGTCATGTAATGTGAGTTACAGGGTAGTAACAGTTTGCCGGGTATCTCTCAGTCACTGCTTAGGCACACAGAGCCTACATTGAACACTAGGGTAGGAGGAGGAAAGTTAATTGCCTCAATACAGCTCATGCAGACCTATCCACATGGCTTGCAGAAGGTAACAGAGAAGGCGACTGTTTACATTATTTCTTTTACTCATCGGATCTGTTTGTAGTTCAAGCACTGGGCCCTGCCACAGATACATTTATAAGATTGACTTTAATCTTTTGGCTTTGAACACCAAAAAGCATATGGAGGATGCACATCTTTTTTCTTACTTCACTGCAAGCAGTTTCTGGAATGTGTTGGTTGATGGGTTTCAGTCAAAACTGCTCAGCTTACAGTCAGTTACAGCATTAAGGAGAGAAAGAAAGAGAATTATTAAATTCCAGATTCGGTTGTATATCTGTGCAATTCCAGTCAAATAGAAAGTAGATTTTCATGGGGGTAACAGTTCTGCACAGAGGTAACTTATGAGTAGATTGGAGACTGTAGATGAAATTCTACAGGGCTTAAAAACCATGACCCTGTGAAGTTGTACACCTCCCATGAACAACTACAGGATGTTTTTTTTTAAGGAGCAAGAAAGCAAGTCACATAGAAAGGCCTGTGCTGGTGGACTGGGAAAACACAACTCCTAGTTAACAAGGACTCATCACCAATTATGACTCACCACCTACAGACATTGGTCATATTTATAGAAATGTTTGCATTGCTGCTCTGAAAATTCGAGGCTTCTGCTTTGATTTTTCCAGGACATTGAAAAGGTGTAAGAGGGCATTTTATGCTTTCTTGGATAGATCCATAAAAGCAGAAAGGAACAACCTACCAAAGTTTCTAAGTTTTGTTTAGGTTTTCTGAAGTTAGGCGTCCCCTGGCACATAACAGGTTTCCATGCTAGAACCAAAGCACAGATTTGCCCTATCAGCATGGAGCATAAGCTGGTGAGTATCCATCTTTGTTAGGTTGTTCTAGTGTTTTCAGTTACTTTATTTTCTATCATTCAGTGTGGACTTATGCACACTTCAAAAACTTTTCAGCTATATACTTTTCGAAGTTTCCATTAGCTAGGAAGTTGTACAAAACATATCTTGGGAGTATTACAGGACTGCCAGCTAATATGAACAATTCTATGCTCAAACACCATTCTTTACAGGAAAACAATTTTCCATTTTCAATTTTCCATAAACAGGGAAAAAACTCATTACTCTGAACTCACTACTGGAACATTAAATGAAGAAACATGTTTTACAGCAGTGTCACTAGTATTTCTGTATACAGCACCAGCTGTGAATCCTGTGTGGTACCAATAATTTGATAGCTATGAAAAAGGCATGAACAAGCTCGTTTCCCGTAGTGAACCAATGATGACTTGAACCTGCTTTTAAGAGTAATTCAGCTTTTCCTGAATGTAGCACATAAACTTAAATCTATTTTAATGAATGGCTGAATTACTCTATCACAGTCTTGTGGAACATACACAGCAAGCCTTGGGTCCCTTTGCTAAGGACAGAGGGACAGTGAATAAGCAGGAGGTTTGTGTGGACTGTAGAAAAGTTTTCTAACAAAATTAACATTGCCCTTAACAATGCAAAGACTGGCAAAGGTGCAAGACTGACATCTGCTTTTTTCTTCTCCTCTACCTTCCTAAGCAACCTTATATGTTCATGTTCAGGGTTACATGCACTTATATTTTTCAAAAACAAAAAGGAAACTGTTGTCCTTCCTACTTAAAGTTCTCTGTTAAGGTCCGAGGCCTCTCACAACCCTTAATAATCAATACACTAGAAGAAATACAGCTGTCTTTTTCAAAATCACACTATAGTCTAGATTTCAAGTGGCTTACCTCAAAGTACTGAGTAGCAAAGGAACAGAGTACTGACAATCCTCTGCATGAGGGAATACAGTTGTCCACATACCACCAAAATAGCGTATACAAGAACCACAGAGCTAAAGGGAAGCCACTCAGAGTGTCTGAAATGAACTCCCTTCAGAATGACCCCCATCATCCCTACACCTTTAACGTCTTTGGTATGGCCTTAACACATGTAAACACACTCATGAAGAAAAGAGATACATAAGATGCAGTTATGCAGACAAGGACTAATCATGTCATGCGCAGCACTACCAGTGAGTGTTCAGCTGAAAACACTGACCAAACTAATATGATGCAGATAAATCCATCCTAACAGAAGCCAGACTAAACTGCTTTTCTTCCTGTTATATAATATTTTTTTAATATATAGTTGTATATATTTTGTTATATATATATTATCTTCCCATATGATATATATATGTAAATAATTTTTCTTCCTATAATTTCATGCTGACTTTTTTTTCTATGAGCATGTAAAGCTCCTCAAGGCAGAGAACTTCTCCAGAACTAGGCATAGAAATGTACAAATGCAGTTGTCTTTTAATGGTTAACACACAAGTGACTTAATCACACCTATAAAGACTCGTATTGAAAAAGTTTGATGGTTTTCTCTGTGGCATTATCAGAATGAACACTGTACTTCCAAACGTTTCAGGTTATTTGAATATCTAATTCTTGGCTTTGTGTTTAAAGATAAAAAATTAAATTACTTAGGTTTGAAAAGACCCTTAAGATCAAGTCGAATCATAAACCTAACACTGCCAAGTTCATCACTAAGACATGTGCCCAAGTACCTTCTACATGACATCCACATGTCTTTTAAATACCTCCAAACGACTCAACCACTTCCCTGGGCAGCTTGTTCCAATGCTTAACGATGCTTTTCATGGAGCAATTTTCCCCAATATTCAATCAAAACTCCTCCTAGCACAACGTGGGGCTATTTTCTCTTGTCTGGTTGCTGACTACCTGAGAGCAGCGGCTGACCCTCGCCTGGCTGCAACCTCTCATCAGGCGTCTGTAGAGAGCAATGCCCCTCTCAGACTCCTTTTCTCCAGACTAAACACACCCAGGTCCCTCAACCACTCCACATAAGACCTGTGCTCCAGACCCTTCACCAGCCTTGTTGCTCTTCTCTGAAATCACTCCAGCACCTCAATGTCCTTTTTGTAGGGAGAGGCCCAGAACTAGGCACAGGATTCAAGGTGGGCCGAGTACAGGGAGAAGATCACTGCCCTGGTCCTACTGGCCACATTATTTTTGGCTTTTAGCTGCACAATGTTTTTTTATCCAAGTATTTTCTACATTCATATTTGACTTTCTTCAAAAAAATACCTATAAAAGACATGAGAACCTCATTTAAAAGCAACTATTAAATTTTCTCTCTCCTAAAGTTTCTGCATTTGCTCCATATACATAATCTATATGAGTTTAGAAGGCCAAATTTCTATTTGAAAGAGGATGGAGAAACTTGAAAGATAGTATTGATGTTTCTGCTTGAAGCAAAAAATCTCCTCCTAGATTTAGGCCTTCCAAAAGTTCCTTAAGAGCCACGCTAAGCGGCACTCCAGCCACTCAATAGTGAAATCAAATAGAGATTGTTGTTTAAACAAATTAGGACTAAATTATTTTATTTTCATGCCTCTATGATCACACTTCATTCTGATGATTGTTACCATATATCTGGTGCAACTGATGATGCCCTGTCATCAGGGCATACATCTCTTCCCTTGGCCAGATTGTGCATAAAATATGTCCCAAAGCACACTGTTGTGCTCAGAAGATTGACCTTAAGGATGAAAACAAATTTCTCAAAGTAGAGACTACCATGAATTTTCTACAATATTTCTGAGCTTAAACAACAACTTCAATTTGGCAAAAAAACATAAGAGGTAGTCACTAAAAAAATTTATTTCTGTGAATCTTATTTTGTTTGTGTTCCAAACAACGAACCAGCAAAGTCATTATGATATGTAAATTCTTCTCCTACACACATTCTGCCTCGAAGCCTGTGACAAAAGGCTTTTTTAGAAGGTTTTACATAAGAAGCTATTCTTCTTGTTCATCACAGGAAGGAATTCACACATCACTACAGAATGCAGAGTGCTCAATTCACAAAAACCCACTTTCCAAGGTAAAGTATGTTCAAGGTATCACACTTCCCACACTTTTTGAGTTGGGCACAAGCTCAACCCCAGCATGCCTACTTAAAACATTGTAGACATCAGCTGTGCTGTGGAGGTGGCTAAAGAAAAGAGGTCACAAGTTCAGTTAGGGTAGAAGTTGTGGTCATAGCACTGCTGATTCTCTGAGACTAATTTAAGTAATGTCCCACAACGTATGTACTGACAACATGCTGGAAAGCTGAATTCCTCAAGAACACGGGAGATGGCAGATATTGGACAAACCAGCCCAGTTCCTACATGACACATAATTTCTTGTGGGTGTTCTGTACCTTTTTCTTCCTCCAAAACCAGCATCAGACTGAGCAAAGATCCTGAAACCTTTGCAGAGCCAGCTAATACAACCCTTTCGTCTCAAATTTTCCCTCCACCACCATTCATACCACTTAAGTTGATTTCCTCTTATTTCCCTCAAGTTTGAGACATGAAGAATGGAGGAAGAAAGCCACCGAGACCTGCTTCTTAGTCTGTTAGCAAAAGTGCTTTGTAGCCCTTAATGACTACCACAATACTGAAAACATGTCACACAAGGCATCAGACTCCCAGTACACATTCTCCAGGTGAGACAACATTCCTTCATACCAGCAGTGCCAAATCCTTCTCAAGGAAAAGCAGAGAATACACTAATAGATTTGCACTTACTTTCTACTGCACGTATTTTCTTCTATCATCAAAACTAGAATGCAGAATGGGTTAATTCATATGTCCGAGCTGGCAGTGGACCTTTAGGTACCTCAAATGATACACAGAGCAACAGACCAAGGGGGTACACTGAGGAAGGCTTGTCAGTGATATGGCTTCAGGATCAGACTACTAGTCTAGACTACTCCCAAGCTTCAGTCCCTATTATTGTAAAAGTAGAATACTTAAACTAATCAAGGCATTTTACATATCAGATACAAATAGGGAATCAAATTCCTCCAAGATATAATCAGTCAGCAAGAAAGTAATTCAATGCTAAGAAGGCCAGATAGCTAACTGCAAAACTGCATTACTCACCATCCAGATGGACTTAATGCAATTTTCATCAATCTTTTGTGATGATACTCTTCAAGCACGCTAGGTTGGTGGGCTGGTTCATATGCCAGCTTAGGTTACTTTGAATCACCTGTTAGATCCTGAACCACAGAGGCAGGAAAAAGGTGCGAGAAGGAGGAAGCTCGAATGTGTAATCTAATGGTAAAATATCTACCTGATATTTTCCAAGCACATATATTTCAAGACACCAAACTCTCTAAGAGCATAGCTGTGCTGCTGCTATAACATTTGTATAGGCACAGAATTCATAAAGTTTAATAACTGGAAAAAAGCTGTAGCCATAGGACAGTCTGTGTTTTGCAGAATTTTCTTCATTTCATTGACATAAAGAATAATTCAAAGCTCTTGGCAGGCACATCCATGTTGAAGGAGTGACCAAGAAAGGGCAGCAACAGGGACAAGCAGGTAAACCTTACAAAATAAAACCCTTCTACCGACCAAATTCATCAATACTGTGACAGGTGCAAAGATCAAGCAGAAAGGATTGTTTGGATTTTACGTTGGTCTTCAAGTGGTAGACTACAGCTATATGCATCTAGCACTGGGGACTGAATTACCAGTTAACAGCCAGTAATCTGACCCCTCCCTTTGGTCCCTGGCAGAATTTTGTCTTAAAAAAAAAAAGGAAACATACCAGTTATAGAGATTATATATTTTTGATTGTGGGGTGGGTGTGCATGAAACAATGGCAGTTCCCAGATAGTGCAATTGCAACAGCAGCAAAAAAATTTACAAAAAGCATTTGTAGGAAATGCCAGCAAGCACCACTTTGCTCACACTATGGACACTTCCTCATACTTTGGAACAGGAATAAGACAGACATAACTGTAAGAAAAGAAAACTGTAGAAAATTCTACAACAATAACCGTAAAAAAATCTACAATACCACAATATTAGTAGGAAACCATAGAAAATTTTGAATCATGTCTGCAAAGGCCCTCCAGAATCTTGATCTGCTTTTGTAGGTGAATTATTGTGACATACTGGGCTCCTTTCTTTGAAAGCAGCATCACACACATGCTCTGTGCAAAACCTGAAGCTGTTAGTTACCAAAATTTGCTAGCCAAATATGGAACAGGCAAAGTATTGATTAATATACATTATTTTTTCAGCTGAAGTCCTAGGCTTTAAATATGTTTGAAGTATTTTTTATTTTGATCAGCCATAACTAGGCTATTTCATTACATTAATAACTTTTTAAATCCTCCTATACAAGAACTCTCATACCTTAAAAGTGATTTTGTACATCCTTTAAATGTCAAACTATGGTTTGTTAAACTACTTAATCAGGTTTTAACAAATTTAGCTCTTTTAGTTCCTTAGGCAGCTTGGCAGTGCTGAAATTTGAATTAAGAATCACAGAATATTTAAAGCTAGCACTGGTTTTGGGAAGTCTTAATCCCATCAGATCAGGTTGCTTAAGGTGTTATTCTGCCTGGTCTTGAAAACCCTGAAGGATGGAGATGGCACAACCTTTGTTCTCTTTCAAATGCTTTATTTTCTTCATTGGGAAAAAAATTCATTATGTCAAGTCAGAAAAGAAGTCAATTTTCTCTTAGTTTCAGCAACATTTTCTGTTGCTTGACCATCTTCTCATTTCAATCTGGGGACTGGTTGAAGAATTCATGTGGTGATGTTCTTTGGCCTGTGTTATGCTGGTGTTCAGATTAGAATAAATGACATAATGCCCTGTGGCCTTAAATTTCTGTGTATTTTTCCCAGTGACTCTTACACAGAAAAAACCTCAGCATTCCATTCACTGAAAAGTGAATGGAATCCCAACAAGACATAATTACTCTCATTTTAAGGCTGCAATGAGTACAGGGAAGAACCTAAAGCAAATTAATTTATCATGTTTGGAAATCAGGATTTAAAGGGAGCACAGAAAAATAGAATTCTTCTGTGAGAATTCTTTCTTAGCTCCTTTTTTGAGGTTGCCAAAACTCATATGGTGAAAGCTGACACAGTTCAACAAAAAGTGCATCTTTTCCTAGGATCTACTGCTTTCTATTCTAAATTATTTCTTCAGACTGTTTACCAAAGGCTGACAAATATATTCCTTGAAAAGTGTTAAACAGTGAGACTAGTAGGTTCCCTAAAGAGCAACTAGTACTTACCAAAGAATTTACTCTAAAGCTAAATAAACCACAGGCCCATTACAAAAATTAATTTTGGGAATGGATAACTTCAGTAGTGGCTGAGCAGGTGGATAGATTCAGTTCTATTACTGCATTCTCACCCACTGAGGACTGACACAGATCTCTATGTGGTTACTTACAGAGCTCGTTTCCAGAGCTGTCAGCCTCTTGCATGCCTTAGATCCACTTAAATGGATAAAGAAATTGGTAATAATGGAAATAATAACAGGAACATAAGCATGTATACAATCTTCTACAAATAGTGAGGCCATTTTACAAAAACAGTCCTTCAAGTTTTGCTATACAAAGAAGTGATCTTGATATTTAGCACCTGCTTTCATCACCTGCACACAATTCTTGACAGTTCTTCTTTTTCCAAGCAACCAGCTCCCTGTAAGTGGGAGAGTGGTTGAGGGATGAGGCTCTTTATCATAAAATGAATAAAACAGAAGGACAGGGGAAAGCAGAAAGGAAATATGAGACCACAGGAAGACTGGTAAGAGGCCATAGGCCATTGTATAAACACTGACAAGGTTAAATATAACATTTATAACAATTTATAACTCAATTGCATTTGTGGTTTTTTGTTTTGTTTTGTTTTGTTTTTTAACCACAGAGGAAAACCACCACCACAAAATGAAGATCCCACCAAACCTGGCTGTCCCTACTCTGAAATTATTTTCCTTGAAACTAGCTCCTCAGTGAAAGCTGCACTTAATCACAGTTCTTGAAATCCTTCTTTAGATAGTTTGCATGAGAATGCTAATTGAAAGAGGAAAAGTTTAATAGGATTAAGCTGAGAAAAGTGTGTTCAGGGTTTCTGTGAACACCACTTACTAACCCAACTCTGGATCTCCTCATTAAACTTATCTGCTAATGAAAAAGTCAGCCCAAATACCATCCACTGGACACATTTTTTTTCCCAGAACAATTCTCTTTAGATTAGAAAGATTCAAAGCAATGAAGCAATCTCTAATTTACAGCCACTCAACACTTTAAAACTGTTGTCCTGTTAGTAAGGTCATACATAAGCCTGTTTTGTTTTCTGAGTATATCATCTTTCAAGATTTATTTCAGCTGCTGTGAAGAATGAAGAATTGTCACCATTAATTTATGTGAATGAAAATAGAGATTTTAATTAGTACTATGCCTGTGGTGCATAGGCTAACCAAAAGGCTGCTGCAGAACAGTTAGGAATAAACAGGTAGAAATAAACCTAACACAGCAACAAAGGCTCCCTCTCTGATCACTTGTGAAATGCAGCACAGGTAACAATACACATGCTCAGTGAATTTCATTCAACAGCTTTATAAAGCAGTACTCAGATAGGTTTACAGGTAGTATCACATTCAAATTTGGGGCTGATATGAAAATCAACCAAAAAGATTCTTTTGAAAGGCAACTTACCTCAGGAACAGATCCAAACTTCCCTTTGCATGTTTTGAGTCCCTAAGTAGGGACTTGCTCACATAAGAGATACCCAGAATACTAAACTCAACATAGCATATATTTTTCCCTGAATTGAAAGATCTAGAGCCTCCCAAACAATTTTACCAACAGTTTCATATGGAAAGCGGTTAATCAAAAAGATAATGAGAAATATGCAGGGGGCCAGCATGGTATCTGCAATAAAGGCTGAAGAGAAGGCTGAAGAAAGAAATAGGGGTACAAGTGCTGCTCTAATAATGCTCTAAAGGTATCTATAGAATCTCTTTACAGGACTGTCCAATCATCTCAGTCTGTAATATGAATATGGCACAGTCCAATACAAGAAGACTTGTCCCTTTCCTTTGGATCAATTCAGAGTGAGACAAAGATTTGTATGAACATTGGGCTTTCCTGTTTTTACTTTTGTCAGAGTCCAGCCCCATTTTAGAGACCAGATGTCTTTCCCCTTCTTCAGTTGCTCCATGTTCGATTTAATTGACAACAGCAGAAGCTGCTGGGAGAAGTAGACTGAGTATTTACTGAAGTCATTCTTAGCTTACAATAGGTAAACCATCAGGACAAAAGTTCCTTCAGAAGCGTCTTATTACAAATATATTGGTGGAGCATGTAGGGCTGAATGCTTGCGTGTTAGAGATTATTAGTTGGTTCAGTAAAACCCATCAGCACACCAGTTGTGCTACCTGCTCCCCATATCTGCTGAGAGACAACACTTTCTACACAGGCAAACGACGCAAAACCAGAACAGTATAATGAAAGCCTGCAGAAATACCAGTGGAAGCAAAATCACCTATTTCTCTGCACCTTCAAACAAACTTGAACTCCAAAAATCATTTACCCTGAAGAAACAAAAAGCAACCAATGCTTGAGAAATCAAACCCATTTTTCACTACACAAAATATATGATACTGCTTCTTCTGATATCATCCTTCTTCTTGCCATGTTGTCAAAGTCCAGATTAAAAATGTAATTAATGCATCCTTTCTACCTATTAGAGTAGAACAGAAAAGCGATAGAAACTATGAAACAAACCACAGATTTGTCCAGATAGATAGCCGTGAAGTCCAAATGTAAGGTGCTTCAATGGTCTGGAAACACTGATAGACACAGCCTCTCAATGCATTATCTACCAATTAGTCGCAGGCCTTAGCTGCCTATAAACTCCAAAATATTGGGCTGAACTTATCTAAACATATGTCATTCTTCCTGTTTGTTACTCATCTGGGCCAACCAATACATAACAACTTACATTTCTTACAGAAAGCCCCCAGCTTTTCCATTTGAAAGCAGTAAATCAGGATCCATTAATTAAAACTGCTAAAAATCATGCAAGTACATTTCAAAAGCATAACTTTTTTTGTTGTTGCATGCAGCCACAGCTAAATATTTATGTTGTCTACACTACACAATGCACTCTTCCACTTTCAGCAAGGATGTTTCTACCTACTTGTGCCACTCTTCAGAAAGAATATTATAAAAAGGAAATTTGTGAAGCTCTTAACAGCTCTCTCATCTAGACTGTCTGCTTAAATAATAACAAGGCTTATTAGTTATATGTAGTACTGAAAACAATACTTTGGAGAATAATTCACAACTTGTGAGTTTTGGATGAGAAATCAAGAAAAGGTGGGAGGGCTAAGTTCATTGCATTCTTCATTCTCCACTGTCTCATACATAAATGTACACACTATGAGAGTAGTCTGACCAGTTTTGCTTTCCATCCATTCTGTATGTAAGTAGCTGGCCAAAGTGCAAAGCTACAAATTTGATTAGTTTTCAAGAAGGTATTAACGCAATGCTGATCACCCTCAGTGATTAACCTGACAGGCTTGTCAGGGACAAATGTTTAAGGCTAACAAACACTACCATACCTATAAACCACAGTTAACATTTCACACACTGCATACTATTTCTGATCCCTCCTACTCCCCACCTGCTGTTCAAGAGCTTTTATGTCCCTAAATATGTGGGAAGAGAACATGCTTAGTACAAAAATGAAAGGCAGTTTATGCTTTAGGACTTCTTCCTTACACTTACCTACACTTGTGGGAAATATATCCTCATTGTTGATTTGCACCTCGATCCAGTCCATGAGAAGATTCATATATTGGGGTGCTGGCAATGCTGTGGGCTTCTTGTACTTCAAGTCATCCTGCCACCGATACTCATACCTGGGGCCTCCAGACATCACTGGGCAGCTCCTCTCTGTGCAGAACTCACAGATAGTCCCATAAATTAGGTTGATCCTGTTGAAGAAGTCGACAACATGAACAGCCACCCAGTCATTCTGGTCTTCTCCACTGGGCAACTGCACAGCTGCTTTCAAGTCCACGCCTGAGTTGAGAGATGCTTGCGCTCGTTTGTGAAGTTCAAACCTCTGTGTTCCAGGTTCAAACTTGCGTTTTGGGCGGAAAGTCTTATCTTTATTAAAGACTTGCTTGAGTGCTATGGACATGTCTGTTAATCTTCTGCGCTGCAGTAGCTGGCTGGAAAGCACGTCTGAGATTTAATGCAAGTATCTGAAAACAGCTGCTCTCTATCACAGGCTTTCCAGGACCTGCTCTTTTTCCCAGAGAAGCTTGTATGAACTTCAGAGCAATTTATTAGCTCTTCCTCTTGAAAGCCTCCCTAAAAGGCTTCATTTCCCTAAGGATACAGAAACAATACACATCAATGGCAAGCTCAAGTCTGGTCCTGTTTTACCAGAATTTTCTAGCAATTATAAGATGAAAAATAATGTGTAATATGCTAGCCTTAAAAACTGCCCAACCCCTAACTAGAAGATTTTTTTTTAAAGTGACTCATTTTTTGAAGTATTAAGGAATTAACTTCTCTGTTCTTTTAAAATATCTACCCAAATAGAGGCTCTTAAGTTATAAAGATAGGAATTCAATAAATCTTGTATGATCTTCAGATTTTAAAACTAACTTTTTCACTTTGCTACATTTTTACAGCCACTGTATAACATTCAAAATGTGCATATGAGTCACGTAGGAAAAAAACCTCTGTGACAATTTAGAATCTTTATCTAACTGCTCCTGGAGCTACCAATGGGGCCTCTAAGTATTTGCATAGCTTCAGTGCTCATCTCTGTGGCAAAAGAAATCAGCAAGCAAAACTTATCTATATTTGTTCTCTGTTTCAAATTATTGAGGTGTTCACTTTTGCAAACCACATAGAACCAAATAAGAAGGATAACTATGGTATTGCACAGAAATAATTCCTGTTTCCCACTGTATGGACATTGTTACTTTTATTGACCTACCTTCAGAAATTCAGTAGTGGACTTAGATTTTAATTGGATTGTGTAGAAGTATTAGCAATTGTGAAGCCACCGCTTTTTTATAGCTCTATTCATCTTCTTTGGAGGGGAATACTTGGCACTGTTCTTACAAAAGCAAGAGCATAGACTTTGTGTTGTTCCATCTAACCTAAGCTGGCAGTGGAATGGTTTTAACAGTGAGCCTGACTGAACAAATAAATTACTGCATTACAGCTTTGTTTGCTCTCATATATGTACAAGAAAGAAAGTATATTATTACTAAATGTATACACTTAGAAGTGACAGGATGGATAGGTGCTGCTTCAATTACACTTTTGTTTTAGTACTAAAGATTTTGTGAATAAATATAGTGAATAAACATTTCCTTCTGTGCAATATTTAAATTAAATAACACAATATATCTTAAACCTGCACATACAAAAATCCTCCCCTATCAGTGGCCAATTCTTATGGGATTATCTGTGTTCCACTGTTTCCCTTAACCAAAACCATGTGAATGAAAATTTTACTAGGCAGTGTGTGCCTAGCACTAAATTCTTCTGAAGACAGTGGCCTGAGGCTTTGCTGGGGGCAAAAAGGAAGAGAAAAAGGTGTTGCTTTCCTCTTAATATCTACAAGAAAGTAACACCTACCTTAGCAAAGAGAAATTTGGTGTGCTAGACTCTGTGTCCACACAACAGGATGCAAGTGCCACAAAAAAATCCTCTTCCAAATATGTGAAAGACTAGTATGCAAGCTAATTTGTTGGCAAGCAGCAGTCACATGGAATCAGCACAGAAGTGTTTGCTTTAACTTTTCCTGATGGCATGATGGAGAGATATTCCAATCATTACCTTATAAACAGTCATTTTTCCATATCTGCAAAATCCAAGAAGTTTTGGAATTAGCTCCAGGAAGACTATTGTCATATCTGACATGCCCCTTGAGTAATATCCAAAGACTGAGATCCTGAATATTCCAGTCCAGAAATTCCTTCCCTGACAAACATCAGGGAAAGAAGACTTTAAACAGAAGTAGCCTTGGAACAGTTAAGTGTCAATGGCAAGAAATGAAGGTACTTTTAAATAGTCAACTTTGCCCTACAATTTGTTGTTTGTTACTAAGACCCCAAACATCCAGCCTCAAATACTCTGTGGCAGCCATCTGTTTATTTAAAAACCATTAAAATCATTGTGAGTAGTGCTGCATAGACTGAGCCTGTGACTGACACACCTGAAGGTGGCATGGAGCCAATGTCCCAGTTTGCAATAATAATAAGCAGGTTAAGTCCAGAATTTTACAGCTCAGGTAATTACTTTCTTCCCCACATTAATACACCTGATGCTCTTATGTGGTTTGACTCCCTTCATCACCTGCAAATATTCATCAGAATATGCAAGGAGTTTTATTTAAGACAACAAGCTGAGCAGCAAATAAAACTCATCTTCAAAAGAGACACTTTGAAACACAGTACTCACTGCAATTAAAGCTCCTTCAAGAAAAACAGAACACACTGTATTTTATAAGCTATGTTCTACTAAATATGCAAACAAAATGAATCACATTAAATAGTGTTTCCCACTCCTCTCCATATATTCAGGAAATCTGCATAAAATTAATTAATTCAGAGAAAATTCAACCAAAACATTCAGCAAACAACTCATTATCTCAAGTCTTATGTTGATGTTGAAGGTCTCTGTGGAAGCACACACACATAATGGTCAAATTCACCTCTAAGACTCATCCAAAAAATTATTCTACTGTGCAGCCAGATGAAACTGTTCTTTAACTGACCAGGCCAGAATCAGAACAAGCAAGAACTTCCTATACATTTTGTGTCTGGAGAATCTTCTGTTCAGTATCCTGCAATAAAAGCCAAGGCTGTTCCTCTTTCATCTTTCTGTAACTTTACAAAATACAAAAGTACAAAGCTTGTATCTCACTGTTTAACTTCTCTTAAGAGATACAGCTCTGCTAAGAGCTTATTTTTTTCCTCTTTCTCTGTTTAGAAATATGACTGAAGACTGCAATGCTAGGGGACAAACATACTGCTTTCTCATATACTCTCACATTCCAAGAATGCAAAACAGAAAACTATAAGACCTGACCTTTACAAAATACTGCAGTGAATCAACCCTATTAAATACTTTTTTTTTTGCATCCTGGTTCTTGATGGTATTTGCTATCCAATTAATCATTATCTTTACTCAAAAGCTAACAGAAGTGAAAAAAGAAATAAAAATTTAGGCTTTTGTAAACATTTACAAGCAACATTACCACTATTTCCTTGGAATAAAGAAGTTTTTCTTTTATTGACAGGAGACAAAGGAGCAGGCTCACCTTATTTTCAGTAGTGATCAAGCACAGGCATTTTAGGTTTGGATCCTTCAGAGGCTGATGCTAATGGGAGAACTCTAGACAAAATCATTGTGCTCTAAGACCATCTTTTCTGATTAGGCAATAAAGTGGCAGGTGTTAATGATAGGATGGCCACTCCTTTGCTTAGGCCTGATTCACTAATCCGTTGCAGGAACTCAATTACCTTTAGACTTCTAGCACTCCCTGTACTGCACTTGAATCAACAATCATGACAAGAGGTTTTTAATTTAATCTTAAACCACATACTGTCAATTAAAACTTTGTATGGGGGAACTTAAAAATCAAAGCTATTGCTTCAAAATTGCATAACATTGGCAAAAATGAAAACTCATCAGATAGCTTCAACAACAAATGACAAACAAAATCTCACCATTTTTAAAGAACTGAGAATGTAACTTGCCTTGCCAGTCATCACATTCACTTCTATGACAGTTTTCACCTTACAAGAATGAAAAATGCTTCCAGTTTCATGATCTCAACTGGTCTTGGGAAAACTGCTTCAAAACTGAAACACTGTGGACAATGTGATATGGGTCGGACTGAATCACAACTCCTTGAAACCTGTGGTACAGTAGCACCCACTCTCATTCCACATAACACTAAATTTGTCTCTTAGTAAGAGATACTTCGCAGTTTACTTCTATAGTAATGCCAACAGAGCTGCTCCTGGTTTATACTTGTGTCAAAACTGATAGAAACTGGCTTCTAGTCTTTTATGACAGGTTCTAACTATACATAAAGGCATAAAGAATGATGTTATCACTCATGGTATTTGGCTCAATGGTATGCTGGGACAGTGTCCTGCATATCCCTCTGAACTAAATGACTGTCCTGGTATGGGCAGCTCAGAGAGGTAATTCCTCCCAATGATTTAGTTTCTCTTTTTTTTCAGAGCAATGTATTTCTGGGACAGTCACCAATATCTTTTCCTGGTGGACTATTCCAAAGCATGTATAATGCAGCTGGGTGAATTCCCTTGCTGGCAGAGCTATGCCTGAAAATGGTAAACATAGACGCAGAGATGGTCTCAGAACAACCAGACCTCATAAAGCTTCATCCATGGCATCAGCACCACAGTGACCAACTCTGTACTCCAGTTTGTGCACAGAGACAGAGACAGAAACTTGGCCTAAAATACCAACATCTGGAAATAATAAACCAGTCCTACCCATGCAGATACCATTTCAAAAAAACCACAACAAACACGCATCATGACCAGCATCATATCAGAGTCACTGCTGTGTTAAAAGTATACTATATACTTTCTCCACATATTTTCTATTAAATCACAGGGAACAAGAATGTTAAATGACACACTGTTTCTAGACACATACCTTTCATCATGACATTCTAGGGAGTTACACAAACTTTAGAAGTCTGCTGGGAAGATAGCTGATATAAATCCTGTTTTATTAAACCAGACAGTGTGGAAACATTACTTCTCCAACAAAAAACACACACAGAGATGACTAACCAGCAATGCACAATATGAAAACCAACTCTGCATCAGCTCACTTCTACATTTTTATATTTTTCTTTTTAAAATCTAAGTCTCCACTCCTCATTCTATTGGGAGTGGTACTGGTTGAGTGGCAATTTCCTTTCCTCTAAAGCTGCTGGGATTACTTTATGCTAGTAACCCAAATAATGACCTGCAGACTCAAGACACTCAGGTGGCTTAGAAAGAAGCCTTCTCACAGTCAGAAACACTTCTAACATATAACTGTATGCATTCATTTGACATGCAGTAACTACCTAATGCTCCATCTGGGCATGGGGAAGAAAAGGAGCAAGTGATTTTGCAAGACTAACAAAAAACCACAATTGTAAACAATCACAGGAATCAGCATAGTGTTTCCATAATCAAAGTATTAAGGCCCAATGGAGCAAATATAAATAACCTTTGATACTTTTCTAAGGTAGAAGGCTGGAAAGGGAAAGCAAGATACAATGGATAGCTGTCCATAAAACCGTGTGCTTTAAAAATGAATGCAGCTATGAAACAAGAGATGAATAGTTGCTAAATTGGATCAGCCTGAAATAAATGATTTATGGATCTTAAAAATACTGAGGTTTTCATAGGAATAAAATTGAAAAATAATGTTTGGCTAAAGAACACAATCACTGTCATGACTGAGTAGGAATGGCTTGGGCTTAGATCAGGGCACAACACATGACATTTGTAGTCATTTTTAGACTGATGCCCTTAAACATCGCATCATATTTTTAATGAGCATGTTAGGTAGAACTATTGTATTTATGCATCCCAATAATTTATTTACAAATATTTAATTCCAATTCTTTCAACAAACTTCCCTTCTATACAGATGGAGATGCCTCTCTTTCCTTTTAGGAAAATTTGTTGTACAAAACAATTAGAAGTTGACTTAAACTGCAGTAATTTCTATGACGAAGTGCATCAGCTGTTCAACAGCAGCAAAATCAGGTATGAGTGCTCAATCTTAGATGATAAGTGCTGTTTATTAGTGCAAATAAAGCATGCTTTTTCTCAATGGTGATAAATGTTTTAACAGATGACTGGCTGCTCAACTAGTATCATTCTAGTGCCTTTTACAAATCTTAACTCCAATTACACCTCATCTGAAGTTCTGCAAAAGTACACTGATCACCACAAAGGTACTGAAAATACCCTGACACTTATTTGCTACAAGTTTATATTGGTTACAGCATCCATGGCATTCTAGTTTGGAATGCGGACTTCCTGTAGCATATAATTTAAGGTGAATTGAAAAAAGTATCTCTCAGAACTACAGTAAAGAAACTACAAAAGATACATTAGTTAGATTACACTGAAATTCAGCTTATGCTCCCCTGTTACCCAGGAATAGGAGGTCTTAATCCATTACAGGCTGAAAGTCATGCAGGGTGTGTATGGCTACATTATTTTTCTAAAAACTCAGTCCTACTTCCTCTTCTCTCTTTTCATGTTCCTACCTTCTTGACATTTCCCCTGTGATACCTGGCCCAAGCACTTATACATTCCCTTGCAGGGAGCTGTATGAGACTCACATGTAAACTGTAATAATTAAAAACCCACAGATTTTTCATCCCAATCGACTTCTTTGATCCTGTTTGGTCACACAAAACAGGGAAAAGGAGAACATAAGAAAAGGTGTGTGGAAGGCAGAGGATGAGACAGATGGACTAAAACCCCATAGGGAGTGGTTATTTAGCCATGGCCACTTAAGTGAATTACAATGTTTGCCATAACAATTTCAGACCTCCCAAACTTTCAAGCAGATTGGGAACTCCCTTTAGCTCAGGCAACTACTGACAGTGACAGATCACAGTGAAACATGCAGTTATGACATTCCCTTTGAATGCTGTTTTGTTTTTTTTTTTATTGCACACAGGTTTTTCCAGTTCTCTCTCTGGTTCACAGGCTTTTTTACCGACCTGAGCTGTTAGTAGTACACGTGCAAGCACACTGAATCCTGTGCCACTAATCCTGAATCATGAAACCACATTTTCTAAGTACAAAACCAGCCTCTGTTTTCAGTTATCAAGCCCCAGTTACCTGCTACATCCTTCCACCACCAACAAAACAAAGCCTTTACAGCTGCACGTGGCTTGTTTCACCAGCTGCTGTTACAATCACTGCTCTTGCACGCAGCTGACCATACTGTTGGACTGCACAGGTCAGCTTACAAACTGCAGTATGAAGACCAACAGAACCAGCTCACTAACCCTGCTTCTGCCAAAATCTCTAGGTATATGGGGACAGAGACTTCATGCTAACAGTGGATGGTTGTTAGGCTTTTGCAGTATGCATACTGCAGCATTTGCTGCAACAGAGAGCAGTTATCCTTCATTCCTTTAAAGTCAATATACTAAGATCAGGTGAAAGGAGTAAGTTAAAATAGCCTTGAAGAAGAAGAGGACACAAATTAAATTACATTTTGATTCTCTATTATTCTGTAACATTTCTTTCCCCCAGCTTCCTTAACTTCTAATTCCAAGCCATTCCTGAAGATGAAATGTTGACTAAGCTGCATTCAGTGGGAGCTGTGATAATGAATGCAGAAAACAGAGCTAAAATTTTACTGTTACACTCTGAAAACTCTCCTTTACAAAACAATAACATGTCCTTATCAAACTGTGGTTGAACTTCAAAACTCTCTCTGTACTGTTCAGCTTAAATTCTAAACCTACATTCTGGCTTTTAAAAGCACTGACAAAACCAAGTAAACTCTGAGAGAGTTAAAATATTATTTCCTGCCTTCTCCAACATTATCAGATCATCCCTGCAATACCCATATGAAAGCCTAAAACCAAATCCACTCAATTCTGTTGAAAATATGCTAGTCAGCTCATATGAGCTATAGGGAACAGAAAAATGTGCATACGCAAAAATGTGATTTCAGACCTCATTCCTGGGCCTTTCTGTACAAGGCCTATCTGTTAGAAGCCAGTAATTTATATGCCCTAGAACTTCAGGTGTCTAGTCTGCATACCCTGGCCAAACTCAAATTTTATTTTTGGTCTAAATCTCAGCTTTAGGAAACCGTGTATGTGCTCTGCTTTAAGAAAAATGTCTAAATCATACGTTCTATCTCAGTGACATTTCAAATAAAGCCACTTATTTTCTTGTCCAAGTAAAGCATGCAAAAAACCAGGGATACAATGGCAGAGTCAAGTTACAAACACTATACTGGCAAAGACAAATAGCTAACACTGTGGTGAAAACGGCACTTCCCACAAGCAAACACACTGAAAACAAGATGTAAAAAGTTCAGCTGACATCCACCCATTCACCCTTATTCTGGCTTCTCCTGCCAAAGCTCAGGTTAATGCAGGGGGATGGACAGCATAGACACACTGTTGGTGACACGGTGCCTTCAGCAACTTTTCTAAGAAATTCATTATATCAGAGGGATTTTCCAAAGCAAAGGAGGCTATGACGTCCTTTACTTTGTGCACTGAACCCTTTCTTAACAACCACTGATAAATCTGTACGTGAACATGATGATTTTCAGTTAGAAAAAAATTACCCTTAACTCCATGTTGCTAAGAAACAAAACCCACCTAAAATCATGTGGGAGTTCGTGCAACCCCTCAAATTGATTGCAAATAACTCAAAAGTGATAATTTAATTGTGAATATCTTCCAATTATTTATACCATAAATCTGTAATCTTGTTCTGAAAAGGATCTCTAGCAGCTGTAGGACCTAATCCATTAACTTTAAAACACAGCTCTGCATGATTATCAGAAAAGTTAAGTGTATGAAATAACAGCAGAAGTCTACTTTCCGTGGTTTGGATCAAAGTACTCAATATGGCAATACATAGAGTGGCAGCAACTACAGCTGATTATCACAAAATTCCTGAGTAGGAAGGGACACAGCAGGATCACTAAGTCCAGCTCCACGCACTGCACATGACATCCCCAAGAGTCACAGCATGTGCCTGAGAGTACTGTCTTAACACCTCTTGAACTCTGCCAGGCTTGGTGCTGTGACCACTTCCCTGGGGACCCTGTTCCAGTGCCCAACCACCCTCTGGAGAAGAACCTTTTCCTGACATCCAGCCTTAACCTCCCCTGACATAAATTCAGGCCATTCCCTTGGGTCCTGTCACTGTTACCAGAGAGAAGAGATCAGTGTCCGCCCCTCCTCTTCACCTCATAAGGAAGCTGTAACTGCAATGAGGTCTCCCCTCAGTCTCCTCCAGACTGAACAGACCAACTGACTTCAGCCATTCCTCACACCGCTTCACCTCAAGGCTCTTTAACATCCTCGTGCCCTCCTCTGGACTCTCTCTAAAAGCTCAATGTCTTTCTTGTATTGTGGCACCCAGAACTGCCCCCAGCACCCAAGGTGAGGCTGCCCCAGTGCAGAGCAGAGCGGGACAATCCCTCTCTAACCCAGCTGGCAATGCTGTGCCTGATACATCCCAGGATGGACATTTTCAAACTTATATCAAGGAGACAAAGGAAAGGTATTTGTACAGATGTCTTTTAAAGACTTCACAGATTTATGATTTCACCGTTTTATAGGTCAAGGGCATAGTGTAGTCATAGCATGCAATTTGGCAAGTGATAAGATGCTTTAGCAGCATGCAGTCACATGGCATAGCCTCTGCAAGTGGCAGTGGGGTCATAATTGTCTAGTTGTGGGATTTGTGCTTTCAAAATTCAAAGAAATAAATCATCCACAAGGTTGATTTCTACACAGGTTTTAACTTGCAGAACTGAACTGACTTGATGGCTGATAAGTAATTTCTCTGGAGAATAATTTAGATCCCCACAATGTAAACCTTAGCATGTTCAAACTTACCATTTGGCCAAAAAGACCTACTACCATGCATAGGGAAAAAAAAGAGAATCTGCTAGATAGAAACAGAATACCTAGAGTGGAGCAACCATCTACATTCCAGAGCTCTAAATCAGCAGTCTTGAAGGACTCACTTGGAGGAAAAAACCTGTTTTCCTTGCCATCCATGATATGTGAAATATGAAAGCAAGTAAAGGAAGTCAGTGACATCATAAATCAAAAAACAATATTAGAAAGAAGACTTGAGCATTATAACTACTTCCTCTGAGGAATGCCAGTCTCCTCTCCAATGACAATACAACTAATTGTTGCTGTAACAAGGATTTTTCACCAGGAGAGAGTTTAGGATAGCAAAAATGTGTTGCCTTTAATGCAGTTGAGCAGATAGTAACTAGCCAGCATTGTACTGACTGCATAGCTCTGCAAAGACCATAAAGTACCAGCACTAGAGGAGCAATGCACAAGCAGTATGCCCAGGGAAAAACTATGGAATTGCCTTGTTCCCCCTACACACTGAAGAGTAACTTCTCAGTTTATGACTCTACTTTACCTTTCTAGTGAACTAAACTACTTTGAAAACTTTTTCTGCATACTGCTTAACCCATGGTGTGCTTCAGAAGGAATTTAACAAAGCACACAAAACTAATCACAAACTGATTTGGAATAAGGGTTTGGGTAATTTTTTTATATAAATAGATCACTGTGGCAAAGCCCTTTATAGTCAGAAGTACAGTATTTGATTACTCTTTACAATTTGTGGTCAGAGCAAGTCTCACACAATACAAGCTCTCCTTCTAAGCATATACACAAAAAAATTACTGTAACAGAGCTATAGCAACAAACTCTTAAAAGGTATAAATACAGGAAAACTACCTTCACTGCCAGTTAAGGATCTTGCTTTTCAAACCAAGTTACCCACAGCTGTGACCAATAAATATCCAATGCTAAAAAAGAAAGGAACAAAATTCATTATTCACACAGCATATGAACATGACCAGCCAGCAGGGTTGCGTTCTTTCTCCTATGACCATTGCAAGCAGCTACTCTGAAGCAAAATAAATGAGTGCTCCTTGCTGTCTGTGTGGCCACAGCTGCCAGCACACAGGGAAAGTACAGATGATAAGCTCTGGAAGATGCGATCTGCATTGTAGTACAGTGGTTCCCCACAGCCTGGCAGTGCCCAGTTTAGCTCTAAACAAAAGTCAATTGCTGATTTTTATAAAAAAAATTGATAGTAAAGACGGTACAGTTTGAATGCAGGAGTTGTCAGGTGGCTAAGCTTCCTCCTACAGAATGCATTTATGCAGCATGTTTCCCACACTATGTCCCCCATAATTTCTGATCAAGAAAAAGGAAAGCCTGGTAGCTTCTTGTTTCTACTTGCACATTTTTGTGCAGCACATGCTGTGACTCAACAGGAAGGTCTTTGTCTCAGATCCCAATCAGAGTACACCATTAAAAACTTTAATTTGCTGCTCTAATTAAAAGGTCACTGGGGTTTCTGTGGTGATGTTTATTCAGGACCCCTTGAAACCTTAAGGCCACTCTCCACCATATCTCATCCCATGGCTTCACAGAAGAATTTTAGTGGGAACTGTTAAAAGCATTGAAATCTTGGCACTTTCTAAGACAGTGTAGATGCTGGGAAAATATACTGCAGGACAGCCTGTCTTATCAAAGACACATCCAAACCAAAAGATGGTTACTGTGACACAGCACTGGAGGAATTGACAGCACTTTCAGTATATCACTAAACCATGCATATAACCAATTCACCAGTAAGATTCCTATTCTCTCAAAGTAAGATTTCATAAGACTGGCACAATCGCGTGACACTTAAAGACATCAGAAGCAGAGGATGGTTCAAAGTAATCATAGCAAAAAAGAAACCCAAACCCCAGAGCACCACCACTAAAATCAACAAAAAAAACCCAAAACCAAACTGACAACCAAAATCACCTGCCAAAGACATTGTCTCCCCGCTCCCCCCACCCTCAAACACCTAAACAAAATCCTCAACTCAAAAAAAGTCCAAAAGCCAGAAAATCACTGAAGAGAGAAAAAGTGAGATAAGCAGGAAAAGCCACCAAAATGGTGGAGAAGTCATTGGGGCAAACAGCCCTGTATTATTTGAACTACCTGCACTCAGTCTGAGCCTTCTATCTTATTCTTTTAACAGGTTATCCCCAGTTTGAGAATCTGAATATACGGCACTTTATCATGAGTTAATATTCCACTGGTGAAAGACTGAGTTAAAAGAAAAGCCAGGAGAGATTCAAAATAAAACCTTGCAGATAATTTGGAGAACCTTACACAAATAATATTTCATACATTCAATATAATTGTATTCAACTGTAGAAAAACTACAACAAAGAATATCCTCCCAAAATATCACTTACTGCTTGATTAGTGCCTGAGGTTTCTACCCTATTGCAGTCTTCTCCTCACTTCTGTGCATTCTTCCAAATGGGAAGCACTTGGATTGGCAATCGGTTTTACACCCGTTCATCCAGACCATGGCCTAGATGTCATGCCCTCTCAACATTATGACAGAAACAAGAGTAATTGTTGAATTTTTGAATATCCTCATGCCCAGGTTGTTTTATCTCCTTTCCTTTACTACTTCCTGCCAGAGACACACACTCTTCAATGCATAAAAATAATGGTCCTAGATCTTTTTATCTGTTTAGCACTTCTGTTACATAGCTGTATTATATTTATTCTAACATTTTATTACCCACTAGAATTTGGTGGAATCTTTAACAACATGGAGGATACTGATTAATTCACACAGATTTTAGCACTTGTAATTTATTCCTGAACTGGCACAAAGACAGGACAACCTTAGACCTACTTCCCCCTATGGTGCTTTCATCATTATAATTGCTACATAATAAATGGTTAGGAAATTGCATTGCTACCTTGCTATTCTTTAACCCACTTCAATTACATCTTTTGCCACTCATGCATTCCATACGTTTATGGTCTTGATCCAGTCCACAAATTATTTGAGTATACCCAGCTGTATCACACACAAGATCTGCTATTAGAGAGGCAGATACCATCAGGATTTTTGAGGTAGCAAACACCACAGATCCCAAGAGTACTCCCAAATAATAATATATCTGTTCTCTGAAAAGAATGCCATCCAGGTAACTAACTCACAAGACTGACAAATCCTCATCCTAGTACAGCAGGGACTGAAGTCCAAATTTTCTTTAGAAAAATGAGTGAGAATCCTGGATAACGAGCCACAAAACCAAGTTTCTAAGCAAGAGGGTTTTTGAGCCACTGTCACTGTCTTGGAAATCATTACTCTGGTGTCAGAAAGACTGGAAACTTCAACTATGGATATTTCTTTAGGACCCACAAATAACACCTGAGTACCAAGGTGCAAAACAGGGAGGTGCATCTGCAGTTGTCATGATTACAGCCAATTGGATGGTAATGAACTAACACACTGCTTCACATGTAGAAAACACACACCTCACTGATGCTGTAAGATTGGGCCAAATTCTGAAATGCTTTCCTATATTGTTCTTTGTGAGGAACTTCTATACCTTCTATTCCTTTCTTAATTTTGAAACACCTTCTTCCCTCTCTTAACACTTTCTTTTTCTTTCTTCTCTCCTTCACTCACCCAGACACTGCACCAGGCTTTGGATTAAGTGTCAGCTAAATAGCAGTTCAGAAGAATGACAGGCAGACACTAAAGCAAAAGCTCTTGGCCACATGGCATTTTGTCTCCATTGAGTTTCTAACCCTCAGTTCAACTGTAGAAAACAATCAGGCATATATAAAAAGATAGTGTAAACTACCTACATTTGCTGCCCTTCACATAATCATGTTCAGACAGGTTCAATTTTTAAATTATTGCATGTATGTGGGAGTACATGCAATTAGAGGATTATTCTTCTTGTGGACTTCCTGTTTTTACAACAGGACAACATACTACAAGTTAGACAGCCTGTAAGACCAGAACCTATCAGGCAACTCTTCACGTGCTTGCTCTAAAATAAAAGCTCCATTTAGGTCAGAGCCATACTGACATGGCACACATGGGAATTCAAGATAAAAACCACTACTCAATCTGTTATTCAATTCTAATACATCTGCTTAAACTGACATGAAAAATGTGGTATAAGTGGCACATGTATTTAGAGAATATGGTTACTATAAAGGAACATGATAAAGTACTTCAAATACTGAATATGCCAGTTATAATTGCAATGGAAAATCTACTATTGCCAGAAAATCAGAATTTTCCAAATTCTGCTAAACATCATCATTCTTCTGTTTCTTTCAGCTCTAACTTCTTTATTATAAAACAAACATGGACACTGGCACTGTATTTTCCACTACTTACTGAAAAAAAAAAAGTAGGCAAAACAACAGACAAGACTCGTTATGTCCTAGATATTGAAAAATAAAGACCTAACTTACAACACACACATACATTCAGATTCAAATATATTTCAATCACTGTATTGAACAGAAGCAGACAAATAAGGCTTGCAAAACTTCATGTCTATATTTCAACAAAAATAATTTTCAGAAGTCCATCCTGACCTATCTAATGGGTTAAATGAGATTTACTTTATTATAAACATACTGATAGTCTTGTGAATATAATAAAAATATAAAGTAAGGGTGCTTCTGTAAATGTGTAGGCCCCAAGTAAACACTATAATTCCAAGGTAATTTAGCAAAGCAGATTCTGTCTACAGAGTCATGCAGATATAGGCATGTAGCTTTTCTGTCCTACAGAGATATGGTAGGCGCTATCCAGTTCTACAGATTTAATTCAAAGCTTGTAAATTTGATGCAATCTCCAGTTTTTTAGAAGACCCACTTATGGAAGTAGAACATAAACCTTAACACAGGTACCCATCCAACACCCCTAAAGCCAAGTGACACAATACCCTGAAAAACTCCACAGAACAGATGTCATCTGTAGTAGGCTGGATACACATAAAATGTATCTGTTGACAGCAGTCTTTGGATAAACTGACTCATATTTCAGCATTGTGGCAGAGATACTGTACCTAAACTGTGAAACCGCATACTCCATGCCTGAACTGTGGTTTTCACAAAAGAGATTTCAACATATGGCTGCTAAAGGGTAAGAGGTAACCTTATATGCTCTCTTCTGATCTCTCACATCCCTTTGTCATTAGAACTGTTAGATTAATTGCATGGTTTATTCCAGCATCAGGCAGATGTTACAGAAGAGCTTCACTGAAAAAATGCAGGAAAAATTATGTCAAGCTTTATGTTTCTTGTCAGTTTATGACTTTGTAATATTTTGGTTTCTAAGACATTATCAGATGAATTAGTCTAGGGTGCAGATGGTGTACTGTACTACTGTTCACAGGAGCATCAAAAGATGAAACTTTGATGGAATATATTCCAAAGTGTAGGCAGCAAGCCAAACAAGTGAATTGGCCCAACTGCACTTCTTTTTTTGTGAGAAGGTATCATGAAATGGACTGAGGAAAGGAGACATCTATGAGAAATACAAGGAATCATCTGACTAACCCAGGCCCCAGTATCCCAAAAAACTAAAATGATCCTACTATTATCCCTACTGTCTACATTTGAGTTGAAACACTAGCATGTACACAAAAGATCTTTAGAAATAAATTTTGAGTACAAACACAACATCTCATTTAAGCTCTAAGTCCTCTAAGCAAGGAATAAGAACTAAGGCAAACTTTTTTCCCCCAAGACAGAGGTAAAGAGAAGCACAGAACAGCACAAAACGGTCTCATGAAGACTTCACCTATGACCCAGTTAACACCTTCCTAAAGTAAAGTAGATGTCTTTTTGTGGGTAAACATGTTCCCACACTAGGTAAAATTTCAAATCAATTTTCTGTGTCTGTTTTTGCAGACTGTGTATCAGTTTTCTCTGCTATCATACCCATACATATTCTGTCATGTTTACAGATCTGAAAAAAATATTTGCTAGCAGTGGAACATTAGTTACAGAGGAAAACTTGATGATCCTGTGGAATGTAAGTAGTAACAGTCCCTTTTACCTATTTCTGTTTAAGGGAAAAAACAACTCTGGAAATACTTTACCTGTCAATCATGAGATGCAATGTGATGTTAAGGACTTCCTAACTATGACACTTTAAGAAAGAGTTCTCAAAGAGGATTTAGCACTTCAGAATTGCTCACACTTGCTTCTTTTTATAATACCATTCTAAACCAGTCCACTAATGGTAATTCTACCATCTTCTTTCTACTGAACATAAGAGGTAAGAGAGTAGTCTGCAGGGCAAACAAAGATTTGGCCTTCCAATATTAAAAATCATGGCAAAAATATATTTTAGGGGATCTGATTCCTTGTGGGCTTCCCATGAAGTGCTTTTGAAATAAATCTTGGAATTTGAGTCTGAGAGATGTTTAAAAACATTGTGCATGCTCCTTTGCATGTCCCTACCTCTAGTTTAACTAATAAAACTAGTCTGCCCTGTCTTAAGAGAAAATTAGCTTTGATAATGAAAAACAGTGAGTTTGTGGTGAATGTAGGACAAATGCCTGAAAGTATTACTACAGCTACATAAAAACAATCATTAGTGCATAATTGAATCCCACAATTTACAAATGAAAGAGCAATATGAACAACACAACAATGTATCATCAGCTTAATTTACTACATTGCTGAGAACAAGTCTATATTATGAGCAGCTAATGGCCCTGCCTTAGAAATATAATGATTACAAAAAATAACTCGGCAACTCCACTCTTCTGGACGGTATGTCAAATTGCACAGCATAATAAACAATCACACATACTACAACAAATAAATGCATGAACAAAGTTTCTAACAAGCAACCCCAGGAACTCTCAATTATCTATCAGTATATTAATTCAGTAGAAAACCATTCATGAAGAATAGAAAGTAAGACAACTATGCCTCTGGACTGGCATGGTCTAAAAAGGACTAAATTCTGAAAAGGCATAGGACTGAATTTTGCCTGTATGATTTGAAGGGCCAACATTACCAGCCAGACAGGCAATTCCACAGTGAACACAGCCTGATCACCCAAGCCAAGTGACCTAGCCATAACTGATACTTCATCACTGCCCCCCCAGGACATAAAAATGTATTGGCTTTCTGGTTACCAGCCCAGCCGAGTTCTCAATGTTTTTGTTCCTCAAAGCATGAAAACCAGGGAAGCCTTCTGGCCCTCTGGAGCACACTAGTCCAGCAGTATGTTCAGGCTAATCAATGCTTCAATAATGTACAACATTTGTGCCATTGGCTCTGGCACAAATAAATACAGTAGTCCAGCAGAACCAAGTGCAGCAGCCACTGCCACGACTAGAACATGGCAAAAGGTAAAGCCTTCATGTAAGCTATGTGGGTTATTTTCATAGCAAAGTACATAAACCTGGAGTATTTCTTCTTGGAAAAGGCATTGGATAGTGGTAAGATATAGGGAATTACAGTAAGAACCAAGGCAATTAGCAGCCTGAAATGATCTTTTGTGGCCTCCACTTGTGCCATTACAGGCTATCAGTCACCTTATTTTGTTTTCATTGTATTAAATATGTTGCCATGATGCAGTAGGCATTAAATTAAAAGGCTCTAACCAGTTGAATTCAGACACTCAAAGTTAAATTCTTTATCTAATAAATCATATTTACTCCCTATTATGGTGTGAACCTTTCTACTGTGGTGTAAATTAACTTCTTATACCTACCTTATTTTGTCTTAGAAGACATTGAGTTATGACCATCTGTATTGGATTTCCATGGCCTGGTTCTGGAAATGGCAGGGTGGAAGGAAAGGGAGGGACTCTGGGATGGCTTTTGTGAGAAGATGCTGGACATTTCTTCCATGTCTTACAGAGCCAACTCCTGGTGGCTCCAAAGACAGATGTGCCTTTGGCCAAGGCTGTACCAATTAGAAATGGTGGTAACGCCTCTGTGTTAACATATTTAAGAACAAAGAAAAACAAAAAGAGGTTGTGCAGTTGTAATTGTGACCAGAGAAGAACAAAGTGAGAACATTTGAGAGGAACAATGCTGCAGATACCAGGGTCAGTGAAGGAGAGGCAGGATGTACTCCAGGCACTGGAGCTGAGATTCCCCTGCAGGCCGTGGTGCAGCCCATGGTGAAGCAGCTGTGCCCCTGCAGCCCATGGAGGTCTATGGGATTGCAGAGATCCACCTGCCTCCTGTGGAGATGCCCATGCTGGAGCAGGTGGATGCCTGAGAGGAGGCTGTGATCCTTTGGGAGACCCATGGAGAGAGGGGCCCTGCCCCCAGGCTGGAGCAGCCTGTCCTTGATGGACTGCAACCCATGGAAGAGTGACCCACACCACAGCAGTCTGAGGGGGGCTAGTGCCCAAGGGAGGGACTCATGTGCAGCAGGTCACAGGGAGCTGTTGTTAATGAGATGGAGCTGCATCAGAAAAATTCATGGAGAGCTGTCTCCCATGGGAGACGCCCCAGGGTGGAGCAGGAGAATGACTCCTCTCCCAGAGCAGTGGGAGCAGCCTCAGGTGGTGAACTGACCATAACCCCCATTCCCTGTCTCCTTGCACCACCAGGGTAAGAGGTAGAGCTGGAAAGAGGGAGGAGTGGAGGGAAGCTGTTAGTAAGGGCTCTTTTTACTCCTCATTTTCCTGCTCTGATTTTCTTAGTAATAAATTCAATGCATACCTCTAAGTTGAACCTGTTTTGCATGTGACATTATTTGATGAGTGATCTCTCTCCTGGTCCTTATCTCAACTCAGGAACTCTTTGTTAAATATTCTCTCTTCTGTCCAGCTGCAGAAGGGAGTGAGTGAGCGGCTTTGGTGGGTATCTGGCAACCGGCCAAGGCCAACCCATGACATCATCTTTTAATCCTAACTAGGTTCCTAGATAAGAACATGAGTAGGACAGACTCTGGAAAACAGAAGCTGTATTGGTGATCCACAGCTCTCTCTCAGGCCTTTATTTATTTGCTAAGTTCTGTTTTGTTAACATGTTAGTTTACAGTATGGTGCAGAATATAGTACATGGAAAAGAGGTTATTAGTTACTGAGGTTATCACAGTAGACTCTGATGCCTGGTGCCATGTGGATTCTGCAGTCTGTCTCAATGGAAAAGCCTTGAGAACTTTGAAGACTCTGGAGACTCTGCAGGAAACCTATTTAGTTGAGCGGGAGAGCTGGCTTACACAGGCATCTCCCAGCTTGTGCTCCAGTTGTACTGCTAAGAGATTGACTATTAATAATTTGCAATTCTGTCTAAAAAATAATGTGACTTGGGGATTACATTTGGGTGATTGTATTTTGTAAAGCAGAACACACCAGAACTTAAGATTGCCTGAAGCAAACAGAAGAAAGTAAGTTCTGCACCCTTCAGACTCCTCATGAAAGAGAGAAGCTGCTTAAACATGTAGTCAGGAAGGAATGCAAAATCCCATTACTTGCATAGGATTTTGGAAGTAAAAAAACACTAAAGAAGAGCACTAAGGAAGTTAAATCATATTAACCTGTGTTGTACTCTACAGATAACAGCCAGGAGTTAACTTTGACAATCCTTGTGTATCCCTTCCAACTCAGGATACTCTGCGATTCTGTTTTTTAGCAGCTTATCCTCTCCTTTTCCTCCAAAATGCTTCAGCAGAAGGCTTTTCAACCTAAGCACTTTCATTGCAAGACAAGAGCTTTTGAAGGTAGATCTTGATTTCAAGATCTACCTTCAAAAGATGGTAGATGAAATCAAGATTTTGTTCAGGGATTACAGTGGAATGCCATCAACATCTTACATACTATACGTTACACTTCTGGATTGTCTCATTCCATGCATCCCAATGGAAGCACACTGCCCCAGCAATCTGCCACATTTGATGACCTGCAGAAACCAGTACATTACTAATGCAAAGCACTATAAAAATGAAGAAGTTAAGAAATTACAACTGCAAGCCTAATGAGATATACAATCTAAAAGAAATTTTCCTTCTTTATAATTCTATAAAGGTCATTAATGTAATTAAGTTGTGTTTGGTAGCTTTATCAGTACAACAAACAAAATAAATCAGATTATGAAAGCTGCTTTGTTTTAATAGTGAAAGATCTGGTTTTTAAATGACTGCTCTCTTTGCTGTAAGATATAACCAGAAAATTCTTATCAAAACCACTGTCTCATGTAAAAAATATGTCTTCTCAAGTGCTTTGGGAACAGCAGATGAAAGCAAGAAATATGAGAGCACGCCATTTGTCCAAGGTCACACACCAGTCCAACAGAGATCAAGGAAGGAAAACACAGTTGCCTCATTTGGAGTTGCCATTTTTTCATAAAGCTCTACTCTAAATACATTCTTTAAACAGATTTGGTCCCTCTGTTTAACTCAGCTTGAACCTGCTCAACATAATGTACATCCCAATTTCCACTGGATAATGGAGTCCTTTGGATCTAATAAATTCACAGTGGAAATTAAATATCTGATGGATAGCACAAACTTGACATCTGCTACACGTACATTCTTTATTCGTCAAGGGTTTCAAAGCTGTCCTTCCAATAGACTTTGAAATAACCATTAGAGTGAACTGGTTCATGGCTGCAGCACTTCAAAAGTTCCCGTGTTCAGAACTTTTGTCCGGCCCAAAACATTGATCTGTCATATGCAACCCTCTTCAATTGCCTGTCGTGTGTGGCTAAGCAATTTCAAAATAAGCAACGGTGCCAATGACCAGTTACTAATATCACAAAATTATAAGACTCATGCCAATTCACCAATTCCACAAGTGATGTAACTCCCGTACAGTCCAAGTGCTTACTCAGCAAAGACTAAGACAGGGCTTAGGAACCCACCTAAGTTTTAGGTTCTGTGCAAGTTCTTCCACAGACAGACTTCTGCAAAATTCTAAGTAGCACACAAGACAGTAACAGTAGTTTTTACTGTGGAGTCACAATCTACACAGCAAATCAACTGAATATCACTGGATTCACTGAGGATCCTCAAGCAGGAAATTTGAACTGCTTCTGATATAGTGTGACGGGGAAGTTGGACCAGATGTGGGGCCCACTATAGCCCCTTCCAGCCTTACCTGTTCTGTGATTCTGTGAGAATGAATGGTACTGTAGGCACTTCTCTGAACACAGGAGAACAGATAGTCATATTTTCATGGAGCTACATGAGCTATTCCTAACACAGAATCCATCCTGTTACAGGAACCTCTCTGGTCACACATTCCTGGCAAGGTTTATGAGAGCCTTCAGAACAACTTTGTTACTTAGTAATATATCAACCACAGAACTAAGTATTCCTGCAACCATTTAGCATCCTTTAAGCCAAGATCATTAGCAAGGCAGGTTTTTAGACTTGCTGGTAATATCCATTTTCATACGTGACCAGCTCCCGAGGGGGAACAAAGGTTATCTGCAACACTAACATTTGAGGGAGGGGCAGGACAAAGATGCAAATGACACAATGAGAGGGGTACACAAGAAAGAAAAAAACAACGAAACACAACAGCCCCAAACAAATGAAACTACTAAAAAACCGATAAATAAGCAGAATTTGGCATGGTTATTATGCCTGTTGTCAAACCAAGCCAATGTAAACATTCTTGGTTCCCACCTTATTTTGCAGTTTTTCACAAAAAGTCCACAGCCATGACACTTGAAAAAATTGCTTAGACTTGCTTAGTTCTCTATGAAAGTTATTAACTTTTAAGAACTTTTTAAGGGAAAACATTTAATTATCTCTCTATTACATTTTTTAAACTGATTTCATGGAAACAAGACTTTCCAAGAACAAGAAAGTCCAAAGTGTCTGTCTTGCTAACAATAACCTTACAAACCACCATCCTCCTTCAATGGTGTTTGAAAGAGCCATTCAAACCTCAAAAAAACCCTTCAAAATAAACTCAGTCCCCCAGAGCACACAAAATTAGCTGCTGAATGAGGAGGAAAACAAGCCTACTGACCAACACAGGAAAAATCTCACCACTCAGCACACAGAAGCATAGAATAGCTTGGATTGGAAGGGACCTTACAGACCATTTAGTTCCAATCCTCCTGCTGTGGACAGGGAACTTTCCACTAGATCATCAGAGCCCCATCCAGACTGGTCTTGAACACCTCTAATGATGAGGGGTCCACAACCCCTCTGGGCAACCTGTGCTACCTTCACAGTAAAGAGTTTTTCCTAATATCTAGCCCAAACCGGCCATCGTTTAACTTAAATCCACTCCTCCTTTTCCTATCACCACATGTTTTTGTGCAAAGCCCCTCTCCAGCCTTCTTATAAGGCTCCTCTAGGTACTGGAAGGTGTTACAAGGTCTCCCTGGAGCCTTCTCCACTCTAGACTGAACAGCCCCAACTTTCTCTGCTTGTGTTCATAAGAGAGGTGCTCCAGCCCTCTGATCAACTTAGCGGCTCTTCTCCTGACTTCCTCCAATAGGTCCACATCTTTCTTGTGTGGAGCTCCCAGAGCTGGATGCAGTGCTCCAGGTGGGGTCTCACCAAGGTAGAACAGAGCAGAAGGACAGAATCCACTCCTTCACCCTACTGGCTATGCTCCTCTGGATTGTTCTCATCACCATCATTCCTGCCCAGAGAAAGGAAAGGTGATTAGCTTTCCAGTCACACTATTTTTTGACGTTGAAACAGAATTAAGTACAAACAGGAGAGAATCTGGACCCCTTCTTTGGGTAGGACCAGCTCTTTGGGTAGGAGTTAACCATCACATCAATTTGACTGTGTGCAGTAAACTTCACCTTCAGCTTGGGATCATTCATGCTGTGTTAGAGGCTTGCTCCCAGGAGTAATTTGGCTGATGGAGATCTCTTAAAATACATTCAGTGTGAAATATTTCCTCTGCAGTTGTGGGTAAACAAGTCAGTGGAGCTTTTCCTATTATGTTTATTGGACTCTGTGATTCAGGCCTAAGGGTTTTCCAGGGGAAAAATAAAGTGATGCACGCTTCCCAGAAACAAAAACACTGTTCAG
>NW_005054379.1:2908201-2911414 GCF_000277835.1 Geospiza fortis | reverse complement strand
CTCTTCTGGCATTTTGATTTCTTCTTTTACCACATGACACCTCTACTTTAACTAGACTAGCACTAACTCATACAGGTGAAAAATCACTAGAAACGTCGTATCTCCTATTTCTGGGGTAGCGTTTTCATAACCACTCTTTCACTAGCTGCCAAGATGACCTTCTTACAGACGGACGAACAATAACAGTTAGTCTAACTGTTTATTACAATTGATTGCAAGCAGATGAGAACATTAGTCATGAAAATCTAACCCAAAGAGTCAGACAATGCAGCCAGATGGAAATTCCTTTGGAAAGTCAAACAGTCCCTCACCCAGGAAGATATTTAGAAATGGAGTTTACTGGGAGGGCATAATGCTCTTCAGGTCATAACAGAGAAGAGTTTTGACCAGCTGCTGTTTAAACATGACCAGTCCTTTTCCTCACTCTATTTTCACATGCTTTTTCCTTCCTAAACAACCTAGTTTTATTCCTTTTCCTGCCTTTAATTTCTCCCCTAAGTATCCCATAATAAGTCCTGTCTTCCTCTGTATGCTGCAATGTGTCCTCTACCTGCAGGCAGCAAAAACAGGAAGTCTGTGAGGTGCTCCAGGACTGACTCATATTGATGCATTTCTCTCCCATGCCATGGGGATGAGGCTGCCCCAGGACAATGCTGGAAGGGGCCTTTCCTCAGAATCCTTGGATCTTTGCCTGCCACTGTCCCTTGTGCTTCTCTGGGTTTGAGGAGATAGGATCCAGTGATGGGGCTGGGAGCAGCTGTGGAAAGGGTTACTAAGGCTCCTCCACACCTGCCAATGTTTCTCTGCACTACCTTGTGGAGCACAGGCAAGTTTTTATCACATCAACTAACAGTTTATCACTACTACTTCTTAAGCAAGAAAAGAGGGCAATGCTGAGGGAAACAAAGACAAAATGGAAGCTAAAGTAGCACCTCTCTCAGAATTTAGGGTTGCCCAAAGTCAAAACTGATTTTCAGGTCTCAGCCTTTTTTTTTTCGGCTTTTTTCAGCATTCCTCATAATGCTTCCATTAGACAATCTTGACAAAGAGCCTGGGTAAAACTGTATAATGTTCCCAAGACATGTACTAACTAGATATATTTACTTTGTAAAGAAAGATGTAGTTAAAATACAGGAAAATTAAGAAACTTTGAACCTAGGCAAGTTCATTTAGATGAATTCAGATATGGGATGTCAGTTCCATTCAGCTGACACCTAGTCCTTTGTACTAGACCTTCAGCTTTATCCTCTGGATTTTGTTTTCACCTCCCATCTGAGCCATAAAATTTTCATATTGTCATCTGCTTTGGTGCAAAATGGGATTCTTAGTCCAAAAGTTCTTTAGCCTTCACTGAAACATAAGAGTCTATGTAAGAATAACTACAAGATATTTTGGTGCTCACATTTGTTACAGACATACAAAACTTTTGACAGACAAATTTTTTAAATTATTATTGTTGTTGTTGTTGAGAAAAACAAACTACAAAAAGAAGCAACAAAAAAAAAATCCAAACCAAACAACCATATTCTATCTCACTAGCCAAAAAAAATGTTCTTTCAGCAAATCTTGGTTCATCCACCAGACTTCAGAGAAGTGTTTAGGAGGCAAGAACACAATGAAATGCAAAATCCTGAAGCACTGAAACTAAAGCACAGATGCATAGCTTCTGACTTATTCAAGCCCACTTTTCCCACAGGAAAAGTATTTTCTTATTTACAGGAAGAGATAAGGAAAGGGCCAGTGTGAGGTGCTTGGTCACAGGGTGGCTGGTTTGCACTACAAGGTAGAATGTGTCCTCTCCCTCCTCTGTTTTCAGGGAAGAAGAGTTCTGATTTAGAAGATGATAATCTCCATGTGGATCCTCAGATGTCCCCAAATGTGGGGGGTTATGCATAATATTAGGTAGACACATAATATTAGGTAGACACATAAGATTTGCACCAGTTTGATTTGAGACACCATCAAATCCTCTCCAGCTACTCTGAGAAGCAATTGTCCTGACTTGTCCCTAGACAAGTTGCACAATGCAAACAGGTCACTGATCCCTAACCCTGACTTAAAGGTTCTTACACAGGATATTCTCTTCTTCATCACTTACAATACTCCAGACTGCTTAATCTCCACTTGGAATTTTTATTTTTTTTCCCACAACAATCAAATATTTCATGGGTTTCCTATGAAATGACAATGGAAGGAAAAGAGGGATGAGAGTGTATAAACAGAATAGAACCACTGAACTGTGAATCAGATCCACTTTGTTATGCAGCACTAAGCTGTTTCTCATGTTTCTTTAGTAGATTAAAGGACTGGTCCTTATTTGATTTAAATCAATGTTCCATTTAATGCAAAAGATCCATACACATGTACACTAAATTTAAATTAAAAACACATCTGTGGCAAATCAATGTGCTAAATCTACCATAGTCCTTCTGATTCTCTTTTCAGTCTTTCAAACACAAAGACATCCTTACCACAAATTTAATTCATAAACTAACTTCTCTGAAGACCTCTGTGTGTAGATAATTTGTGACAATACCACAACACACTACAGCCTTAGCATCAGCAGAAGCAAAACAAGAATAATTGTGGGAGAATTCCTACATTACTCGGATACTATCGCGTAACTACTGAAGTCACTGGTTTGCTAAAAAAAACTGCTCATCCATAGCAATCTTTCACTCTGTCAGACTATAATAGATCCCTCCAAGCATCAACAGGATTTATTTTTCCTTTAAAAAAATACTTTCTAATCTCAAGATCATTGTGGAATTCCTTCACTGCTTGCATCTGTCATGGTTTAACCCCAGCTGGTGACCAAGACCCACACAGCCACTCACTCACTCCTCCCCCTTCCCCAGTGGGAAGGAAAATCTGAAAGAAAAGTAAAACACATAGGTTTAAATAAGAACAGTTTAATAAGTGACACATAATGTAATATCATCATCATCATCATCAAAATGATAAACAACAACAACCACAAAAATAGTGATAAAGAGGAATAAAACCCAAAAAATATAAGTGATACACAATACAATTGCTCATCACCTACCAGCCAGTGAAAGATCTGCAGCTCCAGTTAATATACTGGGCATGATGTTCTCTGGTGTGGAATATCCCTTTGACCAGTTCAGGCGAGCTGTCTTCGCTGGGCTCCCTTCCAGCTTCTTCTGCACTTGTTCATTGGCAGAACACAGGAAACAACAGTCCTAATGG
>NW_005054379.1:2896754-2908127 GCF_000277835.1 Geospiza fortis | reverse complement strand
AACCAAATCCTATTCCAAATGAAATCAGGACATCAAATATTTCTGAACTTTTACATTTCCCATAATCTTTTTCAAATATTCCTGTAATTATGCAGAGACTGAATAACATAAAGGTAAATCACTTTTGTTCACTTTTAGAATTAGCAATCCATGAAGATTCCCACAAGAAGAAAAGCAAATCTGCCTGCTAAACACTTCGTAATTTTTGCTTATCTTAATGGTCAATTCAGTCGTCCTTTTCAACCACCAGTGACTTCCTATATTGGGATTATAGGAACGAGTTCAAAAGGTGGTACTGCACTAGAGGAAGGCAGTGATACATAGAAATATCGCTCTTTGCTAATGCATATTCAGGAACCAACCAAGCACTTCAATTTCAAGCCACAGTGCTTAGTGGCCCTTTCTTAGAAGTGTCATTATCAAAGGCTGAGATTGATTCAGGCACTTAGAATTCATCCAGTGGTGCCTACCTGCAGTCCTACTACAACCTGGCCCAAAGACCTGACAGTCAGAGAAGTACATCAGCCAGACCCTGTGAGAAAAATTTCAGCTTTACACCAGCTGGAGTAGTCCTGAAGATGGCACATTTTCCTACCAACACAAGTGAATTCAGTCTCCTTGAGAGCTTGTTTCCATGGGAGTGATATCCAGGTATTAGAAAGATTATTTACTTGCTCATAGAATAGTCTTGTTAAGGTTTAGGGCTTGTCAGGCTTCAATGATCACAGACCTAGCAGGAGGTTAGCAGAGCTGGGGGAGAATGATGCACCACTGAAAGCAGACGCAAAGAATGCAGAATTTATAGGCCACAAGGTCATTTGGCAGAACTCCCAAGATAAGGAAGTAAAAAAGCCAACATTTCAACTGGGTAAAGGGTAATTCTGGCAAGGGAAAATAATGACCATGGACTCAAGAAACACACTAACTCAAGGAAGAGAAAGACTGAGCAAGCAGACTAATTAGCAAAAGAAGCAAGGGAATAATTTAACCAAGAGAAGACAGAATAGTAATTAATAACAGAATTATGTAACCTGTAACAAATGAACATTAATGCCTTTGTTTGCTAAAATGCAGAAACAGTAAAAAGCTTTGATAGTCTGTGGGCTGGGTTTGTGGGTTTGTCACCCAGCACCCCATTCTGTGCAGAACTCTAAATAAATCAAATACCTCAGTTTTGTGTGTGGATCAGCCTCTTGCATAAACAGGTGAAAGAACCCATTTTGGGACAACAGTCTAGGTGATCCAAATGGGAACTATAAAGCCTTGCCTTGCCTGGATCACCTTGCTGCCACCAGCAGAGGAGAATCAGATCAAATAGAATTTGCACCAAATTCTACTTGGTGGAGTCTCCAATCAAATAGAGTTTGATTGGAGACTCCATCAAATCCTCTCCAGCATCGAGGCAGTGAGCAACTCAAAGGTAAAACACTCCAGAGGTATTTGAACAAGGGCAAAAGTAATGTGAATTTCTAGACTTGTGAGTATCAAATTTCATTTTGTTGTAACTGATCAGTGTGAGCAGTTCTGGACTAACCAGTGGGATTGGTAGTTGAAAACTTCAAGCTCTGTATAAATTGGATAAGGAAGATTTGGAACAGTGACTATCACTGTACACAACATAAACAGTGTGTGAAAGAGAGGAGGTGTCCTCCTATCTTTGCTGACACAAGGTCAGGCCACTGTGTAAATAACAACAGGAGATCAGAACAGGGAAATAAATAAATAAATGCCTAGGCATTAAAATTGTTACAGACAAAACTGTGTGATGGAAGAGAGTGCTTTTCTTTTCTCTGACAACAAGGTGTTGGAGCAGAGAGTAAAAAATTCTTTGCATTAGAGGTCTGGATCTAAGGATAATGGAATTGGGCAATTAAGTATTGGCAAACTAGTCCAACAATTCTACTCTGTAGTGTGACGGTGTTCACAGGGGTTTTCAGGTGAGGGAAGAGATGAAAATGTTGACTCTATGTTTAGAAGGCTTGATTTATTATTTTATGATATCTATTACATTATAACTATACTAAAAAGAATAGAAGGAAAGGTTCCATCTCAGAAAGCCAGCTAAGCTAAGAATGGAAAAGAATGAAAACAAAGGCCTGTGGCTTGGACAGAGAGAGCGAGCTAGCTCTGCCATGACTGGTCACTAATTCTGAACATCTACACAAGACCAATCACGGATCTACTTGTTGCATTCCACAGCAGCAGATAACCATTGTTTACATTTTGTTTCTGAGGCTTCTTAGGTTCCCAGAAAGAAAAAATTCTAAAGAAAAAGATTTTCGCAAAAGATGTCTGTGACACTGTAGCTCTTGGGGTTTTATTTTGAAAAGCTGGAGTAAACTGGGGAAGATCCAATTACTAAAGATAAAATGAATACATACTGTAAGCAGTAGTGGACACCTTATAAATTGGAGAATGGGGAAAATGGATTTTTGTGGTTTTATTTCGGAATTAGTGTTTTGTTGCTGACTTGGTAAATGGGATAAGTTTTGGTTTATGCTGATGCTTTTATGACATTGTATAGAGAGCCAGGTATTCAGAAAAAGTATATGTTGGGAGGACATTTGCTGATGTCATGTACCAAGGCAAAGATCGTGTGTTGCAGGGGGGATGAGGCAGAAGGTGTGTGAATGTTAGTTCCCTCCTTTTCACACCATATAACATAGGAGTAGGGATGGATTAAGAGAATATGGATCAAAATAAAGAGCATATAAGAAGTATGGATTTTAGTCCTGGTCACTAATGGTCACTGGTCACTGCTGGCCAGACTCAGGGAAACAATCAACCAGTGATACAGGCAACTTTAAAACAAGCAGCAGAGGTCTGCCAGGTTTTATACATGTCCTTTCTTATATCTCATAACTGTCAAATTGGAAGTGATCTATTGGTTTCAACTTTTGAACACTGTTATCCTAACAGTTACATTACCCTAACTGGGGTCATACTTAGGCTAGACTGATTACTGTGTTACAGTGGAAAGAAAAGAGAACTGGCATTACAAAGGTGAAAGAAACATGATAAGCAAGGGGCTTGGGGCCTGAAAGGCCCCTACTTCCCCTGCACAAATACCACACACTCTTCTGGCCTAAATCAATGTGATATTTGCAGGCAGTAAGGGTCACTGAAAACATGGAAACATTATGATACTGGAGAATTGTTTACAATGAATGAGGGGACCAGGGGAACATATCAAGGAATCCCCAGGAGACCCTAGTTCCAGTAAAACCAGATTAAAAAAAGAATTTTTTATAAATGGCAGAGACACATATTGAGTAAAAACTATCTGTAAGGGCTAAGTGAAGTTACAGTGCTGATTTTTGGGGCAGCTTTATTTCCACTCCTGCAACTCACAGAGTAGCCAATTGGAGACATTAAACTCACTCATGAGTTTCCATATGCCAGAATGTTGCTGTCTTTCCTAGGATGAGATTTATTATGCAAATTAAATAGTTGAGTCAGAAAGCTCTATACATCTCACAAGGTAAGGCACAAAAGGCTTAAATCTGTTTACTAGTGACCCAGACCCCAAAGGAACAAGAGAGTCAGAAGGAACAGGATGTAAGAGCAATAAACCAAATAACTGTGGACAAATACTGATGTGACTGGTTTGGATTTAAAAGACGCTTTCTTCTGCATTTCAGTGGATGAGCAAGGCCAGACTCTGTCACAAACCAGGTGAAAGAACCCACTTTGAGACAATGGGAGGAGGCTTCAGAACAAAAATTTTCTTACTCTGAAATGTAAGAAATTCCCCTTTTTTAGGTAAAAGCATGCTTTCCTTAATGGATTTTAAAAATGAGGCTGATTCATCGAGTGATGGAGTAGAACAAAGCTCCTCTGAACAGTGAACTATCAGAGATTTTGGAGAAAAAGGCATCTGTCTCAAGAGTTGTATACACTTCTTTTTTTGCCAACATAGTCATAGCAACATATGCCCCTAGTGAGTCAATGCTTGTGTCAACAACAAGGTTATTTTGCTAATAAAATTTAAGCCATTGCCCAAACAAAACAATTTATCCTACTAAAAAGTTATTTGTTCTTAAATCAATAAAATTACATCTTGCTTTGGTTGCATATCTGTTAGCCAGGGATGTGATTATCTTTTACTGTCTTTGCCAAATTAAGCATAAAAGTAAAATTTTTCAAACAGGACTGCCAATTCTAGTAAGAATGAAAGAAGATGAAATGCTCTTACCACAGTCTAACCTGCTAATCTGCCAATATTCTCTGAATCACTGGATTGACTGATTTACTCATTTTTCAATTAAATACAGCAGAAATGAGCAAAACCTTTGCAACTGTGTGAAACTGAAATAAACAGTAAACCTTGGCAGGACCATAGTTGTTAGAAAGAGCAACTCCCACACAGTGAGTAATACCCAGTGTGTTGTACAGATGAAATAAATTCAGAGATGTGAAAGAGAAGCATGAAAGCAAGACAAGACAACCAAGAAACTGCAAGCTTATGATCTGCAAAAAGGAAAGGAAAATAGTGCTGACTGCTTCATCAGCATGACCATTATGGTTCAGAGAAGTTTACTGCAAATTTGCATGATAATAGCATTGTACATCAAAATCTCACATTCAGTTTGTCTTTTCCAAGGAAACAAAGTGAACTATCATATCATGAACTTTCTGTGGAAAATGGGTGGTTATTTTCCCCAGCAATGTCTCAGCGAAACAACTGATTTCAGATTCCCTGTAGAGATTACCAAGGTCACACAGAAGAACATCATAAGGATCATCTATGAGTTTCTTCAACACATCTTCCAACTGTTTAGCAAAAATCTTCCTGTTGATGTTTGGAATACAAGCAAGATTGAGAGCTTCCAAAATGGAATTCACCATCAAATTGAAGAACTGGAGACATGTTTGTCAGAAGAACAATCAAAAGCAAGAAACAGTTTTCAAACATGGATCCTAAAAAGCTCGACATATAGCATAAAAAAGTACTTTCAGAGAATCACCAATTTCTTAAAAGATAAGCAATACAGCCATTGTTCCTGGGAAGCAGTTCAAATGGAACTGAGAACATGTCACAGAATTTTTGACAGTCTTTTGAAAAGAAAACCTACATAAAGAGGTAAAATCTTTTATGTTTTGTTTCTTTTTAATAATACAATAATTTCCCCCATCTTGATATGTTTTTCATATCCACATTTTAATAATTTTCAAATTGACAGTTAGGACTAGTTTTCAAAAAACATTCAGTGCTGTAAGTTAAACATGTAGAGTAGTCAAATGAAAGAGCATTTGGCATCATTGCTTCTGTAGGTCTTTAAAAATACAAGTGGATATTGCTCCTGTATTGTCTCTTTGCACTATTTAAAAAAAAGGTTTTGTAGCCTTTCCACATAAAATAATAGTTGTTTCACAACCTGAAAAATTTACATACATTACTGCACAGATTTTATAGTTGCAGTACTTTCACTCAGGAAAAAAGTACAAGATGCAGACATGCATAAGGAAGACAGAACTTCCTGTAGTCTTATGCATTATGAAGATCTTATTTTACAAAACAGATGAGAATTTAGGATGACCAAGACATCTTTGAAGTCAAAAAAAAATGACAGGTCCTCCCAAACAAGAAAAGTCAATTACCAGCTTTAATTTTTATTTTGCAAGCATAATTGTCTCCATAGCCTACGGAGATATATTCATAGATATGAAATATACATATATGAAATAAATATATATGAACTACATGTTTATATTTTATATATATATATACAAATTTATATATATAGCTTTCTATACAGCATATTGAATAACTATGGCAGAGATTTTCAGGACATGTTGATTCACAACACTAAGTAAAATATGTATGCATTCAATGTGCTTCAAGTTCATAAGCAGACAAAATTAATCTGAAAACAACTACTATATGAACACATACTAACAAATTTCTTCAATTCCTCTTCCATCTTTCTTTCCTTCATTCAGGCAGAATCAAGCAGTACTTCAAATTACCATCTTCATCAGTTTAACCATTACTCAAGACACCTTGATGGTCTCTGTATCACTCCCTATTCATTTGAAAACTGGATGACCTCTAACACGGATTTTTTCCATCTCAGATTTCATATATCTTCAAATATATCTCATTTCTCAAGTATTTTCATCATAAATTGAATGTGTCAAACTTGAATGGAAGAAGTGGAAGAAGAAGAGTTAAAATATGTCCATGACTTCTGGAACTGGGGAAGAAAAAGGGATTATTTTGACAAAAAAAATTAATGTACTGTTACCATTACTTGTGGACAGAATCTCGAGATTTTGCTAAGAAGTTTAAGGGCTGGATTGTAACTTAGGTTGCCTGTCTTTCCTTTATTCAAATGAAACAGACATTTAAAAATCCCTTCTCACTTGGGTGGGGGGGGAGTAGGGGGGGAACTGATTCTGCATACAGCTATTGCAATGAATTGGTATAATTCCTTATTCCAGGAATGCAACAACAGGGTATTTACAACTGCCTAATTTTAGGCATCCAAATTAGACACTGGGCTAGGGAAATCAGGCCCACTCACTCCCCTCTCACATGCTCTTGCTTTACAGTGACTGGGACGAAAAAATGGGCTTCAGACTCCTGAATATAATTCTGCTTTCAATCACCAACAGAAGAGCTCAGTTCTTAACTGGTTGTATGGGGAACATAAGAGCAGTTTGGCACACAGATAATGTAACATTCCCAACTTTATTAGTCAGTCTGTTTTATTAATTTAAATGCTTTGCAACTACATTGACACTGAAGTGATGTTTGATTTCTGCAAAATAAGTTCAAGTACACATAACTCTGATTTTTTTTCTTTAATTTGCTGCCTTTAATGTGTGGTTACTGTGGGGAATTAACGTAAACCAATTTAGGATACCAAACTCAAGGAAGTTGACAAACTGAAGGCTGTGACCTTGAGGTTTCCCTATACATAATGTATCAGGCAAGATGATATAAGGTTGTATCAATGTACCTATATTTATATTTTACTTTCTTTGCTCTGCTCTACACTTAGATTCCAGTCTCTAAAAAGTCAAGAGTCAGCACAGACTTTGGCAGCTATGACTAGTGAGTAACAACCTTGCACAGCCTGGTGGATTCTAACTGGATTCTATCAGTTCTACATGGAATCACAGCATGTTTTGGTTAGGTAATGACAGCACCTTGGCCTAAAAAAAGCTCATCCCTGGACAGCGTGGAAATATTCACTTTCTCCATCTGCTCTTCTGGGGAGGTACTTCAATGAACAGAAAAAAGATATGCCTATTAACTCATGCATTCCTCATTGCCAATTGTGACTCACACTTCCAAAATGCAGGCTGCTTGGGTTTTTTTGAAAGGGGGGAAGAGAGACCTCATTAGATGATAATTTGGGGTATCCAGGTAAGCTTAACTAACTGACATCAGCTAAGCTTTTACAGGGAACACAGCTGTTTAAGAACTGCCCATGCTAGCTCTCTGTAAAAAAATCTGTGCTTTCACAAGCTACAGTTAACTGTATCTTATAGAGGAAAAAAGAAGTAACTGTAACCAATACTATTTTCAGATTTCTCACCTGAAATTCAGTCTTAACCCTCCTTGAGAAAACAATATGCAACTTTCTACTCCTGTGGAAAGAACTGCATTTTCTGAAACTGAATATGGTCTTCTACTATTTAAAGTCAAATAACTAAGTATTGACTTATTTTTTCTTTAAATGAGTACTTAAAAATTAAGTACTGAACGTTCTCATGAAAAATTCTAGACTAATGCTGTTACATATAACTCTTACAATTAAAACTTTTTGTAACTTTCTATCGCTGCTGCAACTAGAGATCAAAAGAAACTAAACCATGTCTGTTTGTTCAGGGTTTTTTAGTGTATTGGCTTCAATATATCTGTGAATGGACACCACTTCAATGTCTATCTTAACCAAGCACTCTAATATCATGTTGGTGGGTACAAGAACAAAGAGAGGGTGGGGGGAAGGAGAGAGACACTAAAATGGGAAAGCCAAAATAATTACTAATTATTAAAACTAGTAAAAATTTCAAATCCACTTAAAATTTCTTTTAAGAAAAAAAAATAAAGAGGCTAAATTTCAAGATCTTAATTTTTTTCCTGGTTAAAAGAAGAAAAAGTTAAAGCTCCTAGCATTGGAACTGTAGTGTACTGAACAATGAAAGGTTGGATTACTATGAAATACAGAGTTGTGAGCTGGAGAAGATTAACTGCAATCCTGCTAAGAGGAAGAGCTGAAGTAAGGAATGAATAACCAAAGGGCAAGAAATCAGCCCCCCCGTCACACCTTTCCAGTTTCAGGACACTGGACGTGCCACCCAAGTCAATGCCTGGTATCAGGGCTCATGAGGCTGCTTTAAACACCTGTTCAGCATCCTCTCCAGAGGGTACATTCTTCTATCTGCTAGAATTTGCTTTGAAACTTTAGAGTGGCATATTTTTTTTCATTTTTTCTATACCCAAATAGTTATAAGTGCTAAATCACAAAAAACCAAAAATCCAAGATCCAAAACTAATGCTCACTACAGTGGAAAGAGAGTTATTTTTAAGACAGAAGTGGTCATCTATTACCAACCACCTGGATATACTGCATGCTATTATCCACAGAATTTACTAAATTCTTTCTAGATTAAAAACCTACACCTTTTGTCAGCATAAGGGTATGTTGAATCTTCAAAATAAAAAAAAAAAAACCAACAACTTTTTATTTTTTGATTGTATTTGCGTGATAAGCAAATGCCCTCAACAGCAGAAGCAGCACATGTTTTAGATTAAAACTGACGACAGATTTCCTAAACCAAACAGTTCTTAGAAACTCTTAGCCAAGGAGCCCCCTGCTGTTAAAAAGTGTGGTCCCATTAAGCTACTTGATTAGGCTAAGTCCCCTGTTATCCTTCCAGGGAAAATCAAACAACAGTGATGGTTCATAAGACCAGATGACCCAGTTTTACATTTTTTCTTCCTCCCTTTCCCTCTTTCCAATTTCACAGCTTTGTCCTGCTTTAATAGTTGTTGAACCTTTCCCTGAGCCCATCAGACAAACAAAAAATTACCCAAAATACCCAAACAAATAAAATCCATAGTTTTGTTCAAAGGTAAAGCCTTAAAATCAGAGAAGAAAACCCACTGCATATGAGAAGTAGCACAGAAGAGAAAGGGGAGTGTTGCAGCAAGACTGGGTAACAAGAATAGTGAGCAAAACCTCCTCTGCTTTTGTTGTCTGGCCCAAATGCCTTTAAAAGAACCTCTCAGTTACACCACATATAACTGATCTTCAGCCATACCTGCAGTTCCTCTGTAAGTATTTCTCCTTTAATATACTAATATGCTAATTACCCATCACCACAACCTTAGTGGAATAGCACGGTATAGTTTCTCTGGAAATAAATTTACTTCTACAGTACTTAGGTTAAAATTCCAGTTCTACCTGACTCATTTTAGGTTTCTCTCTCCATCTTATCTGGACAGTTCTTGCCTAAGTCCCTGGCTCAGAAGACGCTCACAAGACATTCATCTATCTGTCAAAGGTGCCAAAGCCACTAATCCTGAGATAATACCGTAAAACAGAAGACTGAAAATAGCACTGTGTTTTGCCTAAAAAAATTCCATCTGAAATCTCAGTTTACCTAACTGGTGATAAAGACTAAATATTAAACAAAGATGAGCACCATGTTTGTCCTATAACATTTTTAAACAACTGCTATTCCAAATTACTCTGTGGTCCTTGTTCCCAGGGCACTAGGACGTCTCTGTTTCTCTCAGTTTCTGTTCCAAAACACAAGTACCTTCCCCAGGGGCCTAACGATTCCAAGTACTTTGCTGGCAGTTAATAAAGAATATTTTTCAGGAGAGAAACACCAGCAAAGAAACTGAAGCGATCTGGTCCAGTCCCAAGTCTCACATCACTCGCTAATGCATTCTAAGCAGCATCAGCTACTACACCAACACACCAGCAAACTGCATAAAATCATTATTGCAAGAGACTTGATGCCAAGCAACATCCAGCCATTCTGCACCCACCTCCTTTTCTCTTTAGCACTTTCTGGAATTCAGTATTGCTTTACTGTAATCTACCTTGTGCTCCTTTTCTTTCTACCCCACAGGCCGCTTTCAGATGTGCATATTGTCTGTTTAAAAAACATCAGTTTCCTCCTTCTGGTGTTTTTTTGTTTCGGGGGTTTTTTTGTGTGTTTTTTTTCTCTGTTGTGGTTGTTGTGGTTTGTTTTGTTTTTTTTTTTTGTTTTGTTTTTGTTGTTGTTGCTGTTGTTGTTCTTATATTTGGGGTTTTTTGAGTTGTTTTTGTGTTCCAGGAATGCTCCTTTCTGTGCCCCATGGAGCAGGGAAGCACAACCTGCTCACAGGTCACAATTATTGGTCCACTCAGAGACGTGTGCAAATCTTTAACAATGTGCTTTGCTGTGGAAAAGTGGGAAACAGGCTCTCCTCTACCTACTGCAGTGCAACCAGCACATAAATTGTCCAGTTAGGCATGTCCAGAACACTGTCTCACAAGTATCTCCCATTAAATACAATTTATACCTGTGAGTAAAATACAACTAAAAGTCTTGGAGAATAGAGGCAATCCTGATGCCTATATAAAAAGTTGCTGAAATTTAAGCAGGGCTGGGAAGAGTCCTCAAACACCATTTTGACTATCATACAGCTATTCAATCAGAATATTTTATTTATGAAAGCTGTCCACAACCAGTCCCAGAACAGGCTGATTTGACCATCAGATGGGAGCAAGAAGGCTTCTACATCTTCAAATGCCGGCTGGCAGCAATCTTGCCAGAAGATAGATGATCTGCAGGGTCAATCACCTTCAAGCAGGATTCTCCAGGAGCCTTTGCCTGCGCTTGCACTGCAGTTCTCTTTTAAGCCAACAGCGGGTGCCTCTAGGGCGTGCGAGTCCTTGCAGGGGCAATTACGCGTTTCTCTGTAACAAGCCCTGGGTCAGTCTCTGAGACAGCAGCTGTCAGGCTGTCACACTGTGACAGCAAAGACTTGCAGGGATTTCAAATACTGTGTTCCACTAGGGAACAAGAAGTTTCACACAAATCATTTTCCCTTGAGCAACCTTGCAAACGAAAAGCAAAATCCAGCGCCCTGAGCCTGTGTTTCCACAACAGACCTGGCAGATCAGCTGCACGGCACGTTTCTTGAGACACTAACTTCGCCCACAGCATTAAAGAAAGGGCAGCAAAATTGCCCTTTTTAAGAGGTTAGGTCCGAGTATTTGCCACGGAAGACGACAAGCTTCCGGCTGAGTCTCCCACCCCTCTGCTCAACACGGTTACAAGAGGACCAGCACGCAGGGCTCCGGACCTCGCCTCCCTGCGCCAGGGCACGGTGCGGAGAAGCGGCGGGAGCTCCGCCCCCAG
>NW_005054379.1:2858728-2895380 GCF_000277835.1 Geospiza fortis | reverse complement strand
CACACGGCCCGGCCCCAGCACACCCTGCCCCTGTCCCAGCACACCCAGCCCTGCCCGAGGGTCAGCCCGCGTACCGTGGAATCACAGCCCATCCTGAGCTGGGAAGCACCCACCAACATCATCAAATCCAACTCCTGGCCCTGCACAGGATATCCCCAAGAGTCACAGCCTGTACCTGAGAGCTTTGTCCAAATGCTTCTGTCAGGCTTGGTGCTGGGGACCCTGTTCCAGTACCCAAACACCCTGTGGGTAAAGAACCTTCTCCTGATAGCCAGCCTAAGCCTTCCCTGGCACAACTTCAGGCCATTCCCTTGTGTCCTGTCACTGGTCACCTGATTCACAGACTTTGTGAGTTTGTGACACTGGTCACAAATTCACATTCTGGAGAGAAGAGATCAGTGCCTGCCTCTCCTCTTCCCCTCACAAGGAAGTTGCAACTGCAATGAGGTCTCCCTTCAGTCTCCTCTTCTCTAGGCTGAACAGGCCAACTGTGAAATACAAAGCAGTGTTTCGTGTCAAGTACAAACAGGCAACGTGTGTATTTGTGAGTGCGAAATCTGTGGACACCGACAGTGGGAGAGCTGTGAATTCTAATAATAACTGAGGAAAATAAAGCATAGAAAAAGGCCTTTGAACCTATCTTTGTTTGCAATTAACCCTGGTTGATTTAGGAGCATTGGAATTAAAGCGTTAAAGATGTTGCTCTTTTTTGCTTGTAGTTAATCCATAAAGAGCTCTGCAATAATAACCTTTTGAAGTATAATTTTAGAATATTACTTGTATCCTTGAAACTATAGCTTTAGAATATATATAAAAGAAATATGCTTATCTCACACCCTATTGAAGCAGAGAAAAACAGCTTGAGAAAAGAAGATGAACATCACCTCAAGATTTATAGTCTCTGCAATTAAAAAGTAGACCCACATCTGGGGAGATGGACTCCACCAGATGGGATTAGTCTTCCTTCTGTCAGAAAATGGACCACCACCATCTGGAGATACTCCTTTAAAAACACATCCTGAGAAAAACTAAATCACATTAGTGTATAGAATTGTGATGTTATAATTTAGGATAAATATTGCTGATGAAGAAAAAATTAGAAATAGAAACTGCTGAAAAAAACTGATGAGTACCCCTATAAATACCTGTAATATCGGTGTGCAGTTGCAGGGAAAACTTCCCCCACTGTACCCAGCGCCGTATTGCTCATATTTTACCATATTAAATAATAAATTGATTGCTGCTTGAATATTGGCCTAGTCAAGCTTCTTATTTATAACACAACTGACCTTGGCTGCTCCTCATATGGCTTCCCTTCAAGGCCCTTCACCAGCTTTGTGATCCTCCTTTACACCCTCTTTAATGACTTTATACCTTCTGTTATGGCACCCAAAACTGCGCACTGGTCTCCAGACAAGGGTGCCCGACTGCAGACGAGAGCAGGACAATAACTTCTGGGAAGAGACAGCTTCTGGGAAGAGACCTAAAACCTAAATTAGGTTTTGGGAGAAAACCTAACTTCAGTTTAGGCAACAAATGTGAGACATTGACCAACCATAGAACCTGTAGCAGTAGCAGTAAAAACCTTGGCCCTATGGCCTTCTTTCACAGAGCTCCTTGCAGACACAGTGCTCTGGAGGAGTTTGCCTCCATAAGAGTATTCCAGCTGATGTGGTAGTCATCAGCACAGACACGGACCCTTATCTCAGGGTTGACTGATAGAATAAATAACAGTATCCATGTTACTGTTTTATCAGCTAATGAGATGTTTGGTTTGTCTAACCCATGACATTTTTGGGAGTATGTTGATGCACAGTCATGTGTACAGAACTACCCACCTTCGCAGTTACGTTGTACTGATTGTCTCAGTAGGGAAAAAACCCAACTGTAACATACATTTTCCCAGCTGACTATATATGTATACACAAACTGGAAAAAAAGTTCTTTCTTTTTCATGCCTACAAAGATTTCTTACACCTTCCCATCTGACCCATCTTTTCTGCAGACAAAAAAGAGGCAGGAGGTGGGAGGAAAGAGAGAGAATAACAGCAGCGACCCATTTCGCTGACACCCAACTAAAAGCAGGGTGGTTATATGCCAAACTCTCTGTTCTTAGGTGGAAAAATGCAAACGCAACAGCAATGCAGAATGAGTTTGGGAAATCCTGGTTTCACTGAGTGAGCAAACTCCAAATATCCCTACGTTCAAGCAGCAGAGACCCACAAGGGTACAGCCTGACAAAGATGCAAGACAAATAATCATGCGAAATTGAAGGTGTTCTGTGAACAAGAGCAGTGGGGCAAACATTGACCAAGAACCGTCCACTTAATGGGTTTGCAGAAAATAGCAGCAAATCAACCAGGTTTGTTGAAAACTACTGTGCTTCCTTTCCCACTGTGAAAGGCAAAGAAGGTGGCCTCTTGCCCTGCTGTGGATCCCAGCTGTTCTGTCACAGAAGGGCCCAACTTTTGTCTCTCTTCAAACTGGAGATCAAGTGAGGTAGCAGCTTCCATGTGGCAGCGTCAAAGCAGAACCTTAGCTGGCCTGAGGGAAGGACCGAATCTGTGGCCTCTTAGATGAGAGGTTGGATTAGGAACTACTGGCTGCCAAACCAGAGGAGAAAAGGTGGATGGGTACCTGAGAAGCTGCCAGCATGTTGTGACTGGGGCAGAAGATTGGTTTGCTTGGAAGGAAATACTCTGCTGTGACTGATTGACTTCTATTTCCTAACACTTGCAAATAAAGATAATAGAAGTAACCCTTGCACCTTCACAAACACTGTAAGAAAAGCCTGAAAAGTGACCCTTTTTGAAAGAATTTTCTATTTTTTATGAGGCGACCATAATGTTCATCACAAAGATATCTGAACAAATAGCAGTAGAAATACTCTTTTTTCTGATAGCAGAAAGTTTTAAGCAGGTTTAAGTCACTGGTAGAACTGCTTTTCTATATCATTACCAATTCCCTGCTTTCAGGCAGAATCAGTTCTTTTTTCTGCCCTGTGTTTCATATTTTAATGTACAAAATTAAAGACAATAAAACACGCATACAGAGAGTTTGCAGGATCACAGCCCTAAGAAGGAGTAAGTTAAAAAAGAGAAACTGTCCAACTCCAAATTTCCTAAGGTATTTGGAAAGGCCTAAACATAATATAAGGAGAATGCCAGGTTAAAAAACAGTGACACAGTAAAACAATTTTCAGACAAGCTCCCTGTTAAAGCAACTGGACAACGAAAACAAGTAACTGCCTTCCCATTGTCCCCAAAAGTTAAAAGTTTGCATCCCTCTAAATGCCCCATGGAAAGATGTTTCAAAAAATGCAGTAGGTGTAGTTGACAAGATCCATTTGGTTATATACACTCAAACAGGGACAGACAGTGCCTTTGAGGACAGCATTTTCTTTTCTGTGATTTATAATATTTAAAGCATATCAAGAACCTGCCAGCTTTGCTTAGGCAGAACCTATTTTTGGTGACAAAAGAAGAGCCCAGAAAGGACAAACTACAGACACAATTCTTTTCCTGAACTTCAATCCACAACCCCTTTATTTTCTAACCATCAGAAATTACTAGAGTGCTTAAAAGCACATCAAGGACAGCTGACTTTCTGAACAGAAAGATGCCTGCTTCTCCATTCTCTGTAGTCATGTTGCAGTCTGGATCATTGCCATGGCTACATTCACCAGCATATTTGATGGAAGTTGCTCCTTTGCTGCTGGGAGAGAAGCCAGAAATCAGAGCTGTGAACCCAATCAGTCAATTTACTTCAGCTGAATTTAACCAGGAGTCAATTCAGTCATCTATGCCCTATTCTAATCTCATACTGCAAAGTTGTTAAAGTCAAGGCTCTTTCCTCTTCCTACTAGAAAAAATGCACAACTTAAAAAAAAAGTAGGTCTTCAGATTTATTGTTGTCAGTACAAGCAAACTGAAATGCAATTTAATTTATCATCAAATGATTGAGAACTGCTTAGTCTCTGCCATTCTTGGGAATACAAGATGGAGAATTACACAGATTGGACAATTCACATTGGTACAAACAATTTGAACTAGCAGGAATAACATGTTGTGATGTTGCTGTTTAGTATTAGGTGTGCTTGGATGCTCTGAAAGAACCAAAATTTTATATGTGGAGCTTACAAGGGTTATTTTCCTGTGGCTGTTCTCTGCCTGTTTTTTTTTTGTATTGTTTTGGGGTCTTGTGCCTGATAGGACTGAATTCACTTTGTCTCCTTGGTAGACGACAAAGTTTGTGTACATCTATTTTTCTGCCTTGGCATAATGCATACATTTTTTATATTTTTATCCTTTAGTTTGTCCCTTGATTTTACAAAAAGAGCTAGCAAAATCAAAGTTGAACTGGGGACAATAAGAATACAGGCATGTATGTAACCATGATGCTATCATAACCACTGTTTTCTTGGGAAAGCAGGATAAAATTAGAGCCTACTTCATCCTCCTTCGTTTTTCAAGTGGCCAGCTTATAGTTTTGATTTGAGTCTACAAGAAATTGCTATGGCTTCGTTAAACCCAATTTAAACTTAAAGATAATTTTTATGACAGGCTTCAAAGTACAGCATTTTTCCTCCCTTCTACATCAAGTGTACTGGTTTCATTTTATGTGAAAGCCCTGAATCAGCTGATCAGGTGCTGGCACCAGACTGGCCCCTGTGTGTTGCAGTGCCCACCTAGACTCAAGTAGGGTCAGATACACAACCTCAAAGCACACAGAAATGGCTAGAAGGCATTTACTACCTCAGCCCTTTAGGTACCCTTTGCATCTGTAGAGGAGATGTTTTATGTCCCTCTTAAAGAGAGTTTTCCTTTTTCATCACCAGCATGACTTAGCTTTCCTCTGTTATTTTTAGAAAAATTACAAACATAAAAATTTGAAAGCATATAAAAAATTCAGCACATGCAGGCAATCAATTAATGAAACCCTGAATAGGCTCAACTCACAATGTATGCAAACCTAAATATACTTTCTCCCTACACCAGTATCCATCATGGTTGACTCATGGTTTTAACAGCTCTTCGCTGTTCACAGCATGACCATGTGGTACTGAGCATTAAGTTCTGACTTAACTCTACCTTTCTACACAGTGAAGACCTGTTGTCACAAAGACATATTTATTACAAGAGTGCTCTTTCATACTATACCAGATCCTTCACACCGCACTACATGAAATTTATGTGTATGGCACAGATCTAGCACGGTTGCTTCTCAGATAGTTCTGGAAACATGCAGAGTGTTGACCAGCCCAGCCAAGGCCACAATAGACAGGAAGAAGGGCTGCAAAGAGCTGTGGCTGCACTGCTGATGTGTGCTGAAGGCAGGATGATGATGGGGGTGCTGAGGGAGTGTCCAAAGTACAGTGGTGAAAGAACTGTTCTCTTGACAGCTGCTACCACCATGATATATCATGCACCTGCTGCAAATACAATGTACCTCTTCCACACATTCATTAATAGCTTCATCCCTAGTCCCGAGCCACCCTCTAGGGATGGCCAGAACAACTTGGGCCTGAAAGTGGTCTCTACCTCCTGTTCATGTGGGACAAATGGACAATTTACCTTCCATACCACACACATGTGCTCTTGTGATTACAGATAGAAGGAGACTGTTTCTTTCCTATAAAAAGAAGATGCAGAATTTTCTTTTTTTCTCCTCTTCCCTCCCCTCCCTCCCTCCCTCCCTCCCTTCCTTTCTTTCCCTTCTTTCCCTTCTTTCCCTTCTTTCCTTCTTTCCTTTCTTTCATTTCTTTCCTTTCTTTCCTTTCTTTCATTTCTTTCCTTTCTTTCCTTTTCTTTTTGGTGTAAGTATTCTCAATAGAAAGTCTAAGTTCTGTATTCCAAAGTCCATGACTCACATGTTACTGTGCATTATTTTGTTTTGTTGTGGTTTTTTTTTTGGTTTTTTTTTTTTTTTTAATATGGAGACTGTACACTGAAGTTGTTGGCATAAAGCACAAATATTATAGCAGTAAATCTTCTCTCTGTTATATTTAGGAACTGTGCCACCAGTCCTGATTTACTTATTCTAAAGAAACACAATCTGGAAATCTCCCACTGATATACCTGGCAAAAGAACATGTTAGGGTAAATTTCAAACAGGGTCCTTGCTGTCATAAGTAAAGACAGAATCAGCCTTTTCATATATCCACTAATTTTCAAGGGTGTTGTGATGGGGTTTTTTTGATTTGGTTTTGGTGTTGGGGGCTTTTGTGTGTGTCCATTTTAGTTTGTTTGTGGTTTGGCTTTTTTTAAAATTTCCAATTTAAGAATTTTTTTGCAATTTGGAGATGTTTCAGTAAACACAGTGTAGTGGCAAGCAACAGCTGCGAATACCATGTTACAAAAAGCACTGTAAGACTGGTTTTGTCATTCTTTTGGGTGACTTGTGGAGCATCCACAAATGCCTCCTGTATAATGGCTACTTCTTACAACCAGACTTCATTATTCACAGAACTGCCAAGAGCCAGGTTATGAGGAGGGAAAGTTCAAGAATTCTGAATAAAGCCATTGGATGGCTCCACAACAGCTTTATTAGGTTTGGAATATTTTTTTTTGTTGATGTTGGCCAGAGATTATGATGATCCTGTCAAAAGCCTATTTTTCGGTTCAATGATTCAGAAAGGCAGCTATTCCCTCTGCTGATTGTCCTGATAATTATAGTTGCCCATAGAAAAAATTATTTCCAGCAACTGAATGGCATCAGCAAGAACATTTGGTGGTCTTATGGTGGTGCCAGAAGCCTAAGCATGTTTTGCTGCAGGTGTGCTGTTGGTTGCCTACTTTGATTCTAGCTCTGTCACAACTGCCTCGAGAACTCATTATGGGTCTGGGCCAAAAAATTAGTGAGGAGAGAAGAAAAACATTTATCCAAGGTCTGACACTGACACTAACCTCTGGGCTGGGTGGTCGGAGGCAGTTATTGCTCTGGCAGTGTCTCATGGAAGGAATCATGTTTTGTTGGAAAAGCAGGTGAACACCAGCAGAATAAATTTGCTGGTGGTTTCATGAGTGAAAAAGAAACCTTGCTGAGGTCAAAAGACTGGCATGAATCATCTTGTTTCCCTTGCTACCTGCCTGTTTCTGCTCATCTGTGGGATATTCTCATGGTTTTCTGTGGTTGAAAACTGAAGGAGAGAGGCAAAGACTTGTGCATTTCTACAGTAATGAAATCTCTTTGATGTTTGCCAAGCAGTGTGAGTGATGCTAAAATGAAAGACAAAACACCTAGGAGTACCCAGAGGGGAAAGGCAACATGTGCCCAAATTAGCAGCCTCACTTTTGCATTAAGATAATTTTCCTAGAACTCTCCAAAGCAAAATATAACTCCTCTGCTGGTAGTATCATCTTCCAGATTTTATTGTGAAGTACATGGAAACAAGTTTTACCCAATTTTAGCAGCATGAACTAGGAAAATCTTCTGCTTCTAGAATGAAAAGATTATATGTTTTATATGAAGGTCACCAAGAGTGGAACTCGGTGCCCTTTATCCCTCTGAGATTAGAGAATTATTTGCTATTCCTACCTGCAAAAAGTAAACAGCAAAATTCAATCACTGTTTCCTCTGACTCAAACACTGCTTAAGGTTTCTCTTTGGACAATGGTTATATTCAAAATGCTCTCTGGACTTACTTTAGCTTTTATAATGACAACATCTCTTTAGGATTTTTTTTCAGAAATATGTGGATCAGAAAGTGCTGTAATTTAGTGCATTTTGACAAAATATAAGTCCTCTCCTTATAGTTTTTGTGGGTTTGTTTGTTTGGTTTGGTTTGGTGGGGGTTAATTTGGAGGGGGTTTTGTTTGTTTGTCTGTTTGTTTGTTTTTAAAGCTTTGCTTCCTCTCTCCTATCAACAGCAGAAAGAATGCTTTTCTGGAACTAATGCCAGAATTTTGTCTCCTCCTGGGATTGCTGCAACATTAATGTAACATGAATGGGCCTAGGACTGTCAGGTCCACAAAGCATACACTGGTTCAGTTTCTGGCTCTACTAAGAGCTATTTGATGAAGGATTTAGTTTTCAGCCACTCAAGGCTGATTTAAAAAAAGGGTCAGCCAAAACCAGCTTTTCCCAATGACTCCATATAGCTGAAGGATATATTTACAACAAGTGAAAATCATTGTAACCTTTAGAGCACCAGACAGGACAGCCTTGATATAGGATGCTTGATTTGCCTGAGAACATCAGCTGAACTAATGAGCTCTGCACAGTGGAACCCTCTCCTTCAACCCTTGCTGCCAGAGTTTTGTAAGAGGACAGCAATGCACAATAACCTCCTCAGGAGAGGAAGCAAAGAGACCTCCAAGTTTCATCAAATATCAACAAGCTTATATTCTCACCTAGGCCCAGCCTACTCACCTGCATTTGCTACAGTAGGAAATGAATAAGAGAAATATTCTGTTTAACTTGGGACACACAGAGGTGAAAGAAATATATAGCTACAATGCTATGGAGAGGCAAGAGGAGTATCCCTCAGAATTCAGCCTGGCTCCTTTCTGGTGTACAAGAGCTACTCAAAATACATTGTTAAGCAGGGCTACTACTAGATCTACTAGCCTACAAGTTTTCTCCTAATCTATTTTCTCTCCACTTTTAGAAGTCCTCCATCAAACATCTGAAATCCTGCTTAAAGCTACCATGATCCCTGCTCCATCTATGCTTACAGAAGATCATCAAAGGATCATATGCAAACTGTCCTCTTCACTCCAGTTCCTAGTGATCCCACTATTTATTAGGGAAGCTATATCCGTTTTCAAACACACTCTGAATTATTTTTCATGAAAAAAATCCATTCAGTCCATGTTGTATTAGTTTGGCCTGCCATTATGGGGCAAATATCTTAGGAAAGGAAGACAAATATGAAAACTGCAGAATTTCACTATTCTTCTAATATTTCAAGAAGAGAGACCCACCATGAACCAATGTCTGCCATGCTTTGTTACTAAATACTTGACAATATATAGGAGGTATAGAAAAGTTAATGGTGTCTCTTGCATGAAATCTGTTGTGAATGACACATCAGAACAGTATGGGTATGATCATGCACTTTAAAATATATCTCTCCCCACAATGATAAATATTTTTGATTAGCACTTAACCTTACTTGATGAGTGCTCACATAGCATTTTAATACCTTCCAGAAAGATATACCTGCAATTGGAGAAGCTATGGATTGATGTTTCAGATTCTGGCTGGCCTATTCCCTATCTGGCCTTAATCTCTCCTTCTATTTAATGACATCACTTGGACACCAAAGCTAATTTGGAACCTGGTGGCTCACTTAAGTGGGACTTTGTGACAGGAGAGCATTACACTCTGCTCAGACAGCTGCACTGACTGCGTGGAAGTCCCCAAGGAAAATTCAAAGCTTTCAAGGCCCTAATTGTTTTGGATCTGGTTCTTTTATGATCAGAAGAGGCACTCAACGTTGAGAAGCCTTGTATATAGCAGAGAAGTGGATGGCAAAAGCACTTGAATATTCAGGTCTGTTCATCCCCAGATTGAACTCCCACACGTGTTATTAAAGCCTATTTTCCAGTCTGATGACTGGGAGAGGGAAGGCTTGCAGAAGCTTTTTGCAGCATATAATTAGTTTAGGAGCTCTTCCAGCTGAGCAATAGCATCAGCTGGAAGAATATATAGATGATGAAATCCTGTAATTTTGAATAGTATTATTAATTAGGAAGACTATACAGTCCTTGGAAAGGCATTTCTGGTGTTTATATCTTGTAAAACATACCTAAATAAAATATACTCTCAGAAGTTATTCTTTGAAGACTCCACAAATCCAGAATGCTAAACTAAATTTGGATTCAGAATAACAACACAGACATGGAGCACAATGTCATGTGTTTCTCTTAAAAAAAAAAAAAGTGTTATTTAAGTCACTCTTTTATCTAAAGATAACCCTACTGTCTTCCCTACAAGGACGGTTGTGTTATACTCCAAAGCATGGACAAAGAATTGATTCAGTGAAACGCATGCACTTGCTTGAACAGCCCACAAGATGAGTGGTCTGATGTCCCCAAGAAGGGCTCAGACCCATACATTCTGCAACAGGAGAAGAAAATATTGAGGTTCTTTCTTTACTTGCCACCTGGGTCTTTCTTTGGCCCTAGAGGCTGCAGCCTCAGTTTTCAGCAGGGATGTGTCCACTAACCTTACATGCACTGTATACCGAGGCAGAGCAATTTTTTTCTCTCTGCACTCTGTTTCACTGAGTGGATTTACAGGAACGTCCAGATGAACACAATAACTCTTTATTCACATACAGCAATCTCACCTGGGTCCTACAAGTTTTGCAATGTTATTCCAACCACAGCAATTGAAGGAAAGGTAAGAGCTCGGTACTGCCTTTAAAAGTATACAAGATATTCTTCATAAACTAAAGGACTCAGGTAAATGCAACTTCAAAACACAGTTAAGCCACAAGGCTGACATTTTTCAAGGTGACTGTCTTCTTCAAAAAGCACTAAAGACTCACTTGATAATAGAGGCAGACTCATAGTCTAAAATCTCATCTTTAAGCATTACCTCCTTTTTAAAATTAATATGCTAGCTTCAGTAAAAGCTCCATCTTTTAGAGCACCAATTTCTTGACCACTGGTAAAATATGATGTATTTTTTCATTAAAGAGAAGGTAGCAGCACATCTTGTCCCCTCCTTGAGCTGTGAAAATGTGAACTAATTCATCATAAGATAAAATTGTACATTACAGCTGGTCAACAAGACTAATGGAACTGAGTGGGGAATGTATTTCAAAATATAGAACTAGTCTAAATATTCCTGTGAGTTATCTGCAGTGGTACAATTTGCCTAGAAACATAATTCTCTAGTGAAAAGCAGAGGGTTCAAATAAATGAAATAAAATGTACATAAGTGGGTCCTGGCTACATGTAGGACCATCTTCTTGGTGTAACTCCAGTGGGATTCTATAGCCTGAGCATGAAGCCATGTCCAGACACTTTCCTTTGTTTCCAGGATGACTATCTTATGACTATTTATGTAAATACATTCTCAGACTACATAAACTAATCACTGTTTGATATCCAGATGACTGAAAAACCTTTTACAACAGTCTAATGGGGAGGACTTAAAATCAAAATGAACATAAAAGGCAAGTGAAGAATAAAACTCAAATTTCAGTTTCCAGTGCCATTTTGTACCTCACCTGAAAAATCTCTGTCCACAATATTCTGTCCTTGCTGATAGTGCAATACCTATACAGTAAGATAGAGGTTGCAATAATGCTTTAATTCCTTCTATACATAGGTAGATGACAGAAAAAGTTCTTTCTGTCACTGGAAACTCTCTGTGGTCTCTGAATCAGACTTTATACTCTAGAAAAAAAGATTTGAAACTGAAGAGAGAAAACATCAGTCTGAACTGTCCTTGTGCTTAAATTCCCCATGCATTTTTAATCACACACACTTGTATCAGGTTTTAGTAAACTAATGCAAGATGTTTCTGTTCCTGTTTCCATCTCACAATTTTAGATTCCACTGTGGGACCAGTGGATTTGGTCTCCAAGTAGCATCATAATTTTCAGATTTAGGCATGGTTCCCTGAGCCTACCTGAACCCACTACATTCAAAGAGATGCGTCTTTTTAATCCACTCAAACCATGCATTCAGCAAGGTCTTCTTGTCCAGTGAAGATCTTGACACAGGCTAGATCATGACAAAACATTCTTTACAGATATCTCCAAAGTAAAGAGACAAAAGAGATACCTGAACAACCCTGCAAGTAATGTCCATTCACAAACCAGGATCAAGACTGTAAAACCCCATCTCAAACTCCTACAGGGAAGGAGAAACTAAAGGAAGAGTGAATCCTTGTCTGAAAATACTGGAATTACTCTTGAATTACATCAGAGATAAATTTTTCCTTGTATATTTTTGAGAGTCTGTGTTATTCTGGGGTGATTCTGATTTTATAGTCACTAAATAACTTTCATGAATTACTTGAATTGGGAAATTATTCCATCAGGATTGCTCCACTCCAACTAGTTCTGTGATCATTCTTTCTGAATGGGGTCCAAGGGTATGATAAACTGCATGCAAAAACATGCAAGAATTCAGAATGCCTGAGATTAAAGAAGAGAGAAATTTTAGTTCATCAATTTGTCTCTTTAGCAAGTGAGACTGCCAATTATATGGGGTGTAACACACTTTGTATATAACAAATGACTATGTAAAAAATGCCCTTGCAAGATTTGAAATGAAACAGTAAAAAGTATGTCAGAAGTTAATTCCATTACAACTTTCACATTTCAGCGCTTACTGTATAGACAATAAAGAGCAAACAAAATAATCTTAAATAAGGCAGCATTTATACAACTGAATCACTCAAAAAATCAGAAATCTGTTGCATTTGGGTTATTATTTGGGGTTTTCCTTTTGTTTTCTTTTTCTCTCATTATGTTTTTTTTAAACTTGCTTGTAGTTGTTTTACAAAAATGGTTACAAATGATTTAGAGTTTTTGTCTCACACTTTCTAAGCACCTTATTGAAAACTAGTCATATGGCAGATTTTCAGGAAGGTAATTAGTAAAAGCCTTCCTTACTTTCTCCCTTGCTTTCTGCTTCCACTTCTGCTTCCGTTTCCCTTCCCTTCCTCCTGAAAACAATTAGGTCCAGAAAAGGGAGCAGACAAGCTTGCCATCAGAAATATACCTGTCATTTCCCATCAGGAAAAATCAAGAGTGACTGGGTGAGCAATTTTGCTACACAGCCAGCAAGGAAACCTCTGTGCATAACAGAGAGACTAAACTGCAAAAGAAAAGAAGAGAGAAAGACTTAGGCTAGGGGCTGAGGCTTTTGCCTTCCCTTACTGACTGAAGATCAGCATTGTGGAAACACCACTGTGGTTCATTGCTGGTTTGGGGCTTCCAAATGAGCAGTCCTGTCAGAAGCTGATCATCAGTGTCTGCATCACCGAGGCTGTGACATAATGCAGACGTACATTACAGAGCAAAGCCTAGCTTTCTTACTGACAAGCCATAACTTGGTGCAAATTGACTTTGGGATATGTCTCTGCTTCGGGCAAAACCTAGCTGTTTCGTTTTCTACTTTTGTTAAAGTAGAAAATTTCGTAAAATTTTCCACTTTAATGAATATTTTCTGCCACCCTTTAACCCAGAACAGTTATCATACAGTCCCCCAAAAATTTAACAGCAAATAAAATGCCTCCTTCAGAGAAGTTGCTTAATAAAGCAAACCAGTACTAAAACCTATCAGACCTTGAATAATTCCTCTGGACTATTTCTAGCTGGCTTCAAGTTGCTTACCACAATCACTTAGGTAGATTAATGAGGTATAAACTTCATCACTTTTTATCTCTGCAGCTGCCTATCAGTAAAGTCATTTGTACTCATCAGAGCAGTCTCTTTACAAGACAAGTGAAATTAACAACCCAGAGCATCAAAAAGCTGTCTAAACATCACACTATCCAGATGACTGTACAATCCCTTGAGCTGTTTTTTCCAGGAATGTTCAGCAGATGAAGCTAAAACCCCAAGATGCTGCCACAATATAAACAATTTGTGGTTTTGCTAGCTCCTTCCAGCTTGTGGTAGATGACATTTAGCTCTCTCCTGCCTCAAAAATCAGGGAAACACATAGATCTTGCCCTTGTCTTTCTTTCCCCTCACCTACAGCCTTCCCCTGCCCAGAGTCAAGGAAATTTCAAACATGAAAAACTAAAAATATTCTGGTTCTGAAGTCTGTCCTAAGTCAGCAAAATCTGCATTGCTTAACACAACCTCAAACACTATAAGAACCAGATGGGTCTTGCTCTTTTTGGAAAAAGTAACAATGCTGTTTTAAATAATGGCTTTATTTTTCTCCAGCCGTTGGCAAGATCTGACATGCAGAATAGTCAGCATTCCACAATTTCTGCCCACAAGCAAGTGTGAGATGGCTCCAAGATGGCTTGCTTCTCTGTACTGTAGGAGTTTTTAAAATGAGAAGCCAAACTCCTAATAATTGGAGATGCTGCAAGACAAAAAGCCCTGGGAAAGGAACCTTGTGAAAAGTAGAAGAGAATTAAACTGGCCTACACTGGAAATACAGGAACCTATAGCAATGAACGTAGTAACAATTTTTTATCTGTATACTCTTTCAAACAAATGGTGAAAAACTTAAAACATACTAAGTTTTCCCACAAACTCATCCCATGGCTGATATCAATAGATGTATTTCAGTCCACTTCAACTCCCTCTGAAGAGGTCACATGTCCTGAAAGGCATTTCAGTGTATTATAACAGTTTTTAAAATTCACCTTGTAATAAAGCATGTACTAAAATATTTGCTGAGGCATGTTCCTGCTTGCTTTTTCTGACACAGGCTGCTTGAATTTTCTGTTAAAAATAAAAACACAGCCTACATTTAGTGATACATTGAAAGGGAGGAGAAAGGAGGAAGGAACTGGATAAATGCATTTCAACAGCCTTCTACAAGAAGAAGGAAAAGTATGGTAATCCAGACCAGATGAGGTAAAAAAATAAAAGCACATAAATATGGTCATTCTGGTATCTATTTGGTTTCCATTATTCAGATGTTTTTTTTTTTTTAGTGCTGAACATTCAAATGTATTTGTGATAAAAAGAGACCATTTTTCTTTTTTTTTTTTTTCACATTTTCTCCTTTCTGTTTTCCTTCTTCCCTCTAATTTCATTTAAACACTCCTACTTGTTATTTGTGATCAGCAGCTTAGGGTAGACAGTACATCTGTAGTAGCGTTTCAGTTCACACGGGGAATGCTCTCCTAAAATAATTCACCTGATCATCATTTTTCTTCACTGTGTTTACCTCACCTAATGGTCTGCATAAACTGGATTGCATCCCTTTAAACCGAATGGGAAGAGGTACTCCAACCAGGAGGCAGTCAGGGTATGGGATAGAACTAAAGCTTGTCTGAAGTGGGGTACTGCTGAAACACTGAAATAAATGCACATGGATCTCAGGTCCTCAGTACCAATTGTTTTGCTCTTTGAAACCACTCTCACAGCATTTCACCAAGTGCTAACACGGTGTAGCAAAACAAAAGGCATGCATTTGAGTGCCTCCCCACACGCTGAGGCCGTGTCCTGTGAGTGCTAATGCTGGCTTTCAGGGCTGTGGTTGTCACACACAGCTTTGACAGTCTCCCTTTGCACCCCTTGACCACTGGGCTCCCCAGCACTCCACTGTTCTGCTCTTGCCAACATCCTTTTGTTCTCCTCTCTTTCCTTTCAAGAAGTCTTGACTCAGTTTCTCTGACCTCCATGGAAGGATTTTTTTCCTCCCACTTGGGAAGAATTTCCCAAGAGCCTAACCACTCCAAGTACTCCTCCTTCTACCCAAATCCTGTTTTCACTGGAGTAAATGCTTCTCTTTCAACACAGTCATAAGCATGCAGTTTGTTTTTGCTGTGTCATTGGGTTGTTCTTCTCAGCTTCTTCCTCAAAATATTCTGTGAATTCTTTGCAAACAGAGAGAATTTGAAATCCCACTGGCTGCCCCTGGATTGGTTCAGTCACAGGCTCCACCGACTGCAGCAAAGCTGTTTCCAGCAGCTGGTTGCAGATAGACAGGAGGTCTCTGTGCACTGAGCAGGGCAGAGGATGGCTTTGTGACCCCTGTTACCCAAGTTATCTAAAAGCCTTCTTTTCACAGCCCAAAGAATTGATCTTTCATTGCACAGCAGAATAACACTGGCTTGTTTTGAAGGAAAGGAGTAGCCCTGTTTGGGTTTAAAAGCAAAAATGTTTTCAATGTCTGCACAATTGGGCTCTTTGGAGTTCAGACAAACGGTCTCAAGTGAAAAATTCTTAATTCTTTCCTATTTAAACTGCTTTAAGGCCATGGGGAGATTTCTCTATTTATACTAAAAACCTCTGTTTCTCTCACTGAGCTGTAAAGGTAAAAAGCAGAATTTGAATAACAGGGACTGGTGGGAGGTGACCTGAGTTTTTGTCCTGCTCCTTTTTGCTGGGTAAGCCATATTTGGTCTGGGACTCAGAACACCAAAATGTTGCCTTTTGGATTCTCTCTGCATTTTCTTTCAAAATAATTTACGTCTTTTCCTCTCTCCCAGTCTCCAGCTTTCCACACACACCTCCCCTTCCCCCCACCCCCTTTTCTTTTTTAAGCTCATTTGATAGTTTTTCATAGTGTCTGAAAATCTGAGCAGGCCTGGGAAGATCAGCCAACAGCTGAGACCCCCAGGAAGGAGCACCTGCCCTGCCTCCTCCCACAGAGGGCAACAGCAGCTTTCAGAAATGGGGCTGAAACTGTCTCAAAGCTGTTACTCTCATGTTCCTCCCTGGTCGCATCACTCTCTGTGGCTTCAGCATCACTCCAGTAGCTCTCAATTGTCTGAGTCCTGCCTCAAAATTGCTGCAGTTTCCAAATATTATCTTTTGTTCAAGGGTTGCGTTGATCCAAAACACACACCTTTTGGCATTTATCCCAATGACATGTTTTTTATAGTATTTGACATTACTGAGCATCAGGAATTAACAAAACCAAAGGACAGCTCGGTATCCAGTTCATGAATTTGCACTCCCAGATAAAATTACCAGCAGTGAAAGCCACAAAAAAGCCACATTAAAAAAACCGTGGAACATTAAATACAGCCTCCACCATCATAACTCTCCACTCAAACACTATAATTTATGTGTACACTCTATTAAGAAAACTCCATAATTAAAAAATAGATACAGTAATGTGTGATGCTATAGATTTGGCTACCTTTTATTGGTAATAAGCACATTTACAAGCTGATGCTTCTCTGGAACTAATTAAAGGCATCACATTGTCACCACATCCATGAGAATAGTTAAACAGACAAACATTTATTTTCACATGTAACAGAGTGGTAGGTTTGCTCATAAATGGACAAAGAAATCTATTGATATATGGAAAGATGTGAATGAAAATTCAGTGCTTAGTTTGAAAAGAGACATGCTGAAAGTTAATGAAATCTATTAGCTAAGAATGTTTTTTATGTTTTTTTCTTAAATGCATTATCAGAAAGGTGACTGGAACATTTTGTTTTATTTTTGTTCCATCTTCACAGTTTACACTTTATTTATATAAGTTTTATATCTACGTGAAAATCTTGCCTGAAATACAGATAGCTATAAAGACAGTTCAGCCCAATGCTCAGTCATGCTGCAACTATCCTAAAACATGTCCAAAATATAGCTGTTTGTTTGTGGAGAACTTGAGAGAGGGTGAAAGGGTCCAAAGTAAAATTCACAATTTATAGAGCTACCATGGCAACTATTAGCTGGCATCAAAGAGTAATTTTATGTGATGGAGTCACAGGAAGTCAAACATCCACGGCAAACATCCACTGCAAACATCTACATCCATCTTGAGTGCACTGAAATCAAGACATGCTGCATCAGCAGCTCCCTGAACCATAACAGACCTTGTTTTATGAAGTGCTGTACTGCTGTACTGCTACCTCATGCTCTTATATAACAAGGTTCCCTATAAGGAACCTTGTTAATGACTGCGTTTCCCCATCCTGGAGGTCCTGGCACTGAAAGCTCGGCTTCCTGCACATTCTGCAGCTCACAACCCTCTTGGCCTTGGCATACCAAAGGTCCTGTGGGACAAGCGGCCCTACAGCAGCCAAGGTCCTATGAGAGACCTGTGACAGACCACAGCAGATGTGGGAAAAAACAAATTACTCTGCTTCTCTGGTATGTAAACTGTTGGTGTGTACAGGGAGAACTTGCTCATGCCCAGTATGAACTAGACAGGGGCATGGAGGATAAAGTCAAGCAATTATGTCTAGGAGTAAGTCCAACCAGGCTGAAGTGAACAATGGCTGGACAGCTTTGAGTGCAAAGCCACTTACACTGACCTTCACTGTTGGTAAAGTTACGTAAGTCCGACATGGCCAAAAAAGCCACGTACGTCCAGTGTTGCCTAAGTGAACAGTATCAGAAATAACACATTTGTGTGTGGATGTAGCGAAACTAGGAGGACTAATGGAAAAAATAAATCAGGTGTGGAGAGGAGCTTGGTGGAGTAAGATGCAAAGATGGAAAAAATGTCAGCTTAAAATTATAAAAAATGAGAAGTAAAGTATGAAGTCAGGTAGAGAAAAAAGGAAGGTGAATATCCTAGCAGCAACAGCATGAATATTGGCAGACAGTCATGCTGACCTGCATGCTCCCACACACTGGGATGCCAAAGAGACCCTCCTTGGACAACACATCATCTGGATGGTGTCCATTAGATGTGGTGTGGGAGGATATCACTTTGCACACCTTTGCATCTGCACACTAACAAAAATGTAATTTGACGGCAATTGCACACCTATAGGTTTCACTGGACTTCAAACCTATAATTAACAGTGTCACAGTCAAGCCTAATACCCTGCATTGTTATTTAATTAAAAGCTGGTATATCTGATTGCCTAGACCTGAGAACTTTGCAGTCCTACACATTTCCTTCTGGTGTGATCATTATTCAAAAACATGTCAATCATGTTTGTATCAGCTGCCTCTCAAGTCTCCAGCCTCAAGGGAAAGCTTCAGACTTTGGTAATAACATCATAACGATGCTAAAAGCAGACTGAACCCAAAATGTTCTTCCTCCTGCCAGCATCCAGCTCTCTGCCAAAAGCCGGTATGAAGTTAATTAGTCATTACTTATTATCTAGGTCCCTTGTGCTCTCTGTGTTTTGTCTGTGGAGGTGCCTTTGGCTACTAAAAAAACCCAAAACGCCAGAAGGTCCTTCCTCCAGATGCCAGGTTATCAGAAACTATTTTCATATACTGCTGTTACAGAGGTGAGGCAGAGAATGCGATGAAGTGACACAGGGCTAATCTCCAGTGAAGAGGCAGCCTGAGACAGACAGGACAAACTGCTTTTTATTTCTGTGGATGAATGTTGAAGGCCAAAACTGCAGTTTCATCAGTCAGCTGAACACCTCAGCAAAAAATATTGAATTATTCTGTGTATAGGCTGCACTACAAATTTCCCTGACCTGTAATTTCTTACATGCCTGCTTCTACTGAAAACAACAAGTCTGTCCATTAATAATATTTAATTGAAGCTGTAAGACACTCTCTTGTACTATAATGAGATCATTTTATAAATGGAAGAGACTGGCATTGAACTCAAAGTTTTATCCATTAGCTTTTGGCTGTTGTACATTTTCAAACATTTTAGCTTTTTGTTAGATACAGATTAGGAATGAAGCATCAGATATTTGCCTTTGAGAATCACAATTTTACTTTGAAATTCAGCCAGAAATGAACTTTACTTACTCACCCTTGCTTAGATGTGTACATTTCTCTATCTTAAGTCTTTGTTTCCTTGCTATAGAGAGATGTTTCCACAAAAAGTCCTGATTAACCCCCATCTTTCAACTAGAGGACATGCTGCCAATAATTTTAACATGCACACTAGAGCCTATAGATGTATTCCTGATACCTATACTTTTCTTTTTGAGATCCATGTACTAGCATATCTCCAGTTTTACTGGTGAACCCAAGGCCACCTCAAGGCTTTTGGAATGAAGTTCTGGTCAGAACAGACCAGACAATTCTATGAGCAATGTTGACAGGAGTTGGCCTGGTCCAAACAGGGGGTTGGACCCCTACCCTCCAGAGGTCACTGCCCACCTGTTTTCTCTGGCCTAAGGAAAAATGGCTGCAGCCTGCCGCCACAGCACACTTTGCGCTGGTAGGCACCTCAGAGGGTCTCCCTTCCTCTTCCTGCTCAGAGCAGGCTCAGGCCTGTGGTCAGACCAGGGCTCAGGATGTTATCCTGTGAAGCCTGGGAACCCTCCAGACAGAGAAACAGCACCCCTCTCTGAGTGCATCTCCGCTGCCCAGCTGTCCTCCTGGGCCATAAGCTCACTAGGACCCAGGGCCATCTCCCCAGAGCTGCCCATGGTCTCATGGCTTTCAGAGCCCAAGGCAGGGCTGCCCTTTTCTGCTGTCCCAAGGACATGGGGAACCCATCCTTTCCTCCCACCCTGGTCCCTATGGACAGCTTCCCTGCCCTTGTGCATGTTGAACAACGATCCCTGATTTGGCACCACCTGCAAACCTGAAGGCCTTGGTCACCTCGTCAGGTCATGGATAGAGATGTTGCACAAGTCAAACTCCAGGGGATGCCCTTTGGGATCCCACAGGGCAGCAGCCTCCAGTTAGATATGACCCAGTGGCCATCACATCGAAGCCCAAACACCCAACCAGATATGTGGGGCACATACCTCCACCCCAACACCAGCTTGGCTACAAGGAGATTGTGGGAGGGTGCCGGAAGCCTTGCTGAAGTCAGCCTGTTACATCCCACTCTCCATATCCTCAAATCCAGTCATTTTATCACAAAATATAATGAGGTGGACGAAGCATTATTCACTTTTCTGTGCTGGTAACTCCCTATCACCTTTTCCTCCCTCATGTGGTAAGACACAAAGTCTAAGAGGACACATGGCATGATTTTGTTTTATACCTGAGTAAAACTGGTCAACCTGAAATTCCTCAGTCTTTTGGCTCTTTTCCAGTTGTCAAAGGCCTCCTCCATCTATGTGACAATAAAGACAGAAGTATCTAAGAGAAAGGAACAATTACCAGTTGCCATTCTGTGTTAAGTAATTTCTCTTTCCTCCGATTTTTTGCTTTTAAAAGCTGCCCAATGCTAGTCAAGCAATGCTAATCAAGCAATGCTAGTCAAGCAATGAAGGGTACCTCTATTATTTTATTTAGAGCTGAAGTCGGACTTACTTGATGGCCGTGGTCAGGAATGCATCCTTTACTTCATACTTCTGAACTTTTACTGAAAATCTTCTGTGTTTGAAACTTTTGGCCAGGCATATGAACAGCGTGGCTTTGAGAAGTGAGATAATTACTTTCTATAACTGAAATATCATGTGAACAAGCTTGCAAATAACCACATCCTGCCCTGGAACTTCCTTAGTGTTCTGCCCAAGTAGGAAGCGCAACAGGAGCTCTGTGTCAGAATGAAGGCAAAGAAGAAAACCAAGTTCTACTCTTGCGCAAAAACCTACTCTGCATACTAATGAGTAGGGTTTGTGCCTCCTCACTGCTGAAGAGGACAAAGTACTTGCTTTGTAGGCTCTGATTAGACAACAGAGGGGACCACCCTACCTGTTTGTCCTCATGTTCTGGATCACATTCCTTTGTGCTCACAGGTCTGAGAATAGGAAGAGAAAGCTTTCTAACATCGTTTGCCAGCACAGAACTCAGTGCAGAAGTCCTGGCACTCTGTATGGGTATAACAAATTGCTTGCTTAGATACAAGAACCAAAATGCCTATTCTGCCCTAGAATAAAGCTGACACTACAACATACTGGTATATAGACAGGGAATATCCTCTGTGGTCCTAATAAGTAAGACATTCCAGTGGATACCTTTCTGTGCTACCTTTTAGGTGTCCAAAGACCAGGAATAATGTGCTACTAAAAATGCTTGAAAGCACTACTTTCTTTTCAAATCCAGCTGGAAGAAATAAATTTGCCATTTTCTTTTAAATATAAGGAAAGAAAATCCTGAAGAAAGGTATTCACTGACTGCTAGATAAAACATTCTAACCTCTCATCTATGGGATTTAAAGTTTTTAAAATTCATAATTGAGTACATCAGAAGCATAGCAAGTCCCATCGGTCTCAGCTTGAAAGGACTAAATCCTTAACAAATGAAGGAACTAAATAACATGTGACTTTCATCACTGACAGCAACCAAGCATAAATAAATTTAACAAGAAGGAAGAAAGGTTTCTTTTTAATTTCAAAGCATAAAAGATAATGATGCTTTTAGATACAGAGCAGAAATACTGTGAAAAAAATCAGCAACAATTAAAGTCCAAAAATTGTGCATGAATTTTATTACTTTGTTTCCTGAGCTAGATTTACAACACAACATGCAGATGCATTTAACAATGTACTTCACTATACATTCTGCACTTGTGACAGCTGTGCAACAAAAGTAGCAACTGAATTGCCAGTTTTTAGTAACTTCAAAAAGTAACAGAATCTTCAGTAAACAAAAGCTTCACTGTTAGTAGTGTCAGTGTCTAGTTTCCAATGCTTATCAATTAATTTCAGCAGCAGATTTAAAGCTCTTATATTTTGACACAACTTCTACATTAGAAGTTTTGGCAGTGTTTATTACATTTCTTTCACTATTTACCCATGAGAGTAACAACTTAAGCACATTCAGGCTCTAACTGAAATCAGTCTTGATTGAAAACACAGAAGGGAACAGTAGTGGTAGAATGACAAACTCAGCACAAGTAACTTATGTAATTCTGACAAGATCCTCTGATGAATCACCAAGCTTACTGCAAGAGTTCTACATGCATGTACAGCAAAAAGATGGCTGCACAAAATGTCAGTTCTTTTGCAACCTGGTAACACGGATGATGCAAACGCACAAAAATGGTGTGCAGATGGGGCTCAATTTCACATCTTTTAGAGGCTCTAAACATTTGATAGAGAATCTTTGTCTTTCAGGAAATGTACTGGAATTTTGGGCGTCTAAATAAAGAACAGTATTTCTTTTAAAATCTGAGTATTAGACATTTCAGGAAAAATGTGAATCTAACTTTTCTCCCACAATGCATGAAAGTAATACTAAAACACTATCTTGAAAACAGAGACCTATTTACAAAGGAGAGCTATAAACAAGGTAAGCAATAAAGCAGCCATGGCTTCTCCAGTCAGTGCAGCTCCTTCGCTTTTCCAGTGAAGACTGAGTTATGACTTTATGCTGAAACATGACACAAAGAAATTCCTAAACTTGTCCAAAAAGAGCAGACATACAACGTGCACTACAGATATACCTCTGATTTCTGGGTAAAAAAAAAGTCTGGATTCACCTGACACTGCACTTTTCTATATGCTACTGAGAATGAAAGGTTGAGACATACCAATAGAAAACGTGTTTTGATTTTCAAGCTAAATTGGAGATATGCTAAGCTGAACTAAGAAGACAGGTAAGCTTAATGAGTACAGTTAACTTACTAAAATGCTAATCACATTAGTTCATAGCTGTGCACATCTCTAAACTAAGGATTATTAAATATATTAATGGTGATGTAAATGAAAAAAAATTACTGTTTTATCTTTTACCTGGTTATCATCTTGATGTTCTTTGGAAGGGTCTAATACTTTAATCTGAATATTTTGTCAAGCATTGGAACAATCTGCCCAGAAAGTGGTGGAATCACTGTCCCTGGAAAAATTCCAAAAATGTGTAGATGCGGTACTTAGGAACAAGGTTTATAGGTGGACCTGGCAGTTCTGGGTTCATGGTTGGACTCAATGATCTTGAAGGTCTTTTCCATTCTAAATGATTCTACGAGCCTCATGGAAACTGACAGTGCAACTACCAGTAGCAGTTTACACACAGAAGGACTGACAACTGCTGTGGAATGACACAAGTCTTCTGTTTTGTGTTTTGAAAGACCTCAGTTAGCTGATCACTGACCAGGACCACTGACTCCACTGCAGGACAGTCCAGAAATATATGATAAGAGTATCCTGGCTGGCACTTACATGCACAAAGCTGCTTGAGTAATGATCTAATTCCCATGTGCAACGTACTGCTATTTAAGCTGCAAATAATCAATAGTCTGCACTCAGAAATAGCACTTTGTAGTACATTAAAACTGCAAACGTTTAAATGCTCTAAAAGAAGAAGGCAATAGTGTCAAAAGAGGCAGAAGAGTAAAAGTCATATTTAAGATTTGCACCACATACAGAAGACCAACAGTTTTAAAAACTCTGAAACTCTTGGAAGGGGCATTTTCTGCAACCTCCATGGTTGGTGAGGACATATATACTGTTTTCTGTGGAAACACTGAAAATACTGACACAGCAGGACAGGAGAAACCTGACACACACTTGAAAGAAGTTTCTGGGGAATAAAAATTAAAATGCTTCCTTTTACCATACACCAAAACATATCCACATTTATCCACCAAGCCAATATGGCCAAGGAATCTCTGGTAACCTCTGGTAACATTTACCATTTAAAAAACACACAGAAGAGACCAATTAATTAAAATCATGCTTATATAGCTAAGCTGAAATTCCCTCTAACAAGACCCTTACTGCCTGAGACACACATCAATGTCACTGTGCTCTTGATGCTTTACCCTCAGTCGACAATGCTTGTCACCAGTTCGGGGGTCCCACTGACAGATTTCGTGCTCTGCAGGACTGCAATATCAGAAGCAGGGAAGACTTTAAAATGTCATGAGCATGTCACGTTCTTGTACACTAGTGTAGAACGGCCTCCCAAAGATAAAGGAGTGTAGACCTGGTTTAATCTTCTCAGCCAAAGCCATTATTATGTTAAGATCGCCCTCTGCTGTCAAGTCAAGATCTATCTTTAAGCTACGAAGAGACTTAAAAGGTTTTTTGCCTTTTTGCCTGCAAGGAAATAAAAACATGTGTTTTAAAAAAGAGCAAAAGAAGCTTCTCAAATTTGCTTTCCATCATCTGTTCACTTACGTGTCATCCTCTATGTACTTTATTAAAGTTAAGGCTTTTCTGTGAAGGACCAGCAGAAATTGTGCAAGGAAAGTACTCCTTAGAGACAAGCCAGGCTTCAGGTGAAAGATCTGTTAAAAATTAAGAATATGAGGTAGACATGGAAATTCAAGAATCATTTCAAGAATCTGGAAAATAAAGAAACATTGCATGCACACATAAGATATCCTTAATTATAACAAAGCAGGCAAATAACAGCAGATTTGTACATAGCACACTTCCTATGTTTTCTATCTGCTCAGATACAATAAATGAAGCTGTATTACAATTCTGTTTGGACAATTATGGGAAATTATTCCCGGTCAGGCAGTTTTTTCAATACTATAATTGCAGACACTGTTGCACAGCAATAGAAAATGTCCCTTGTTTTTCACACTTTAGAAGGGGTTTAGTATTATATCAATATTTTTCTTTCTACTTATGTAGAGAAGAATCACAGCAGTAGTATGAAGAAAAGCTACCAAACCACTGAATGGTATTTGTGTAATTATGTAATTAATGTATTTGTGTTAAATTATCTGTTCCTAGGGGTCAAACTACTGAACTGTGTTTCTTTTTTTTCTGAAAAAAGCAACAATTACCTGATCCAGGAAGGCTTTTACTAATGTATCTCTATGCACGATATCTTGAAAGACATTTCTATGGAAAAGAAAACAAATGAATGTGTAAGTTAATGCCAGTAAGGGATATTAACCTTCTAAGAGTCGAACACAGCAGTAGCATTACTGTTGATAGACTGGTTGAAATTAAAAGTGAATTTAAAATTGTAGTAAATCACAATTCTGGTATTTTTAAAGGTAACAGAGAATTTTAAAGCACTCAGATGAAATTAACTAAATCCAGAAATGCCACTGGTCTCTGTCAAATACACTTATCTCTATTATACCCCTAATTACAACAGGCAATAAAATTAACATGACATGGTCAGAATTATCACTGAAAATTTATTTCAATAGTATTTGATATAACCAAACTACTGAAGGACCTGGTCAATTCTGCCAAAACAAGTGTAAATTCCAGAACTGAAGAAGTTTTTCTGCTTTTAAGAAGCTCCATGTACTTTATTAGCAAGTAGGCTCCAACTCTACATTCTTACCCCAAATCAAGTAACTTTGTGAGATGTGAGAAGAATACGTACAAATCAGGTGTGAAACTCTCATCTGTGTGGATAATATGATCTTGAGACATTTCTTCATCTGAATTAGCTCTCCAAAATGCTGTCAGTTCAGATCTCATGTATCGTCGTTGGTTATAGATGTGTTCATGACAAGGGGGCATCTGCTTCACTGTATTGACATCCACATCTATATGTGTAGTAGGGTATGGGGCATACATTACTTGACGGAAGGGCAACACAAAGCTTCCTGTTGCATCCTGTTTTAGTAGGAAAAAAACCCTATTTTAGTTAAAAACGCAAAGCTGTACAGGGACAAAACAATATTAAAACATCATGCCTACATTTCATATGTATTTTGTTTGGAATAACTGGTGGTTGTATTGCAGGAATAGGTCCTTAATACCAGATGCTTTCCTTGACAAAAAGGTGAAAACAGGTACTGATGTGACCTGTGTATTAGAGTATTGCATCATCTGGTTTGTGAGCCCATTAGCATTATAGTATTGTAATTATCTGGTAAGTTCAGACTGCTTGCTAGAGCAAGAAGCATTATTTTTCTAGTCATCTCCACCCATTGCTAGAGACTGTTTAAAATACTTGGAAACTCCAGGCCTGATATGACTGTTCTTCCTTGTTTTTTTTAAAACACAAAAACTTAAATGAGTTTTGGAATTCTATCCCCAAGCAGACAAGAGCATATTATTATTGTACCTCAAAGTACAGGAAAAATCCTGAACAATCCTCAAGAAACAGATGTGTCATAGAAAAGACTGGCTTGGAATTTTAACATGAAGATAATTACAAGGAAAGTTACAATGCCAAAAAAAATGACATCACGGGACAATAACATGTTTTGAATGTGAATGTCTGTATGTGTGTGCATATCATATGCAAAAACATACACTGAAGAATGTTCTTAACTACAGAAGAACAGAACTCTCCTAAGCGTACTTACTTTGAGTAAGCCTTGAACAAAAAGTCCTGACTCATATTTGAAAGAGGACTCACTTCTACAGAGTCTGGAACACTTCCGCTCAGATGGTGTAAGAAACAGGCACAACGTTCTCACAATCTGCATTAAAAAGAATAGTTTTGAAAAACAGGAAAATGTAAGGAAATAAGTCTGACTAGATTGTGTATCGAAATGCCTTGTATTGGGCATTTCAAGTTATGAACAAAAGAATTCACCACATTTATTAGAAAAGCCAAAACTATGTAACAGGCCACAGAACAGTGACATGCTTACTTTTACTTATTTTTTAATTATGGCGCTGTAAGCCATACTATTCCAACTTCTTGTCAAATTATGAAAAAAATCCTACACATTCGTACAACCAAGTTTGTTTTTTACCCAATTATGTAGAACAAATCACTTTTATCTTCTACATCTTTCTTTTAATAAACATGAGTTATTGCGATTACTTTCCTAGCCTTTCAGGCCTCTTATTTTTTGTTCATTCCATATTGAAATAGCAGTTATTGTGTCAAATTGGGCACAGTCAATTTTGTAAATAAGCACTGATGCTTATTTCCTCAGTAATTTCCTTAAGCTCTCTACTACAATGAACACAGGTACTTCATCACCCATCTTCAATCTTCTGAGCTGAAATAGCTACAAGTTATCACTCCAAATACAACACACATTCCATTCCACTCATCATTTTTCAGTCTTAACCTGTGGTTTCTTATCTGTGTCTGTAAGATATTTGATAAGACTCTGTCCTTGCACAATGTGTTTCTGCAGTACCTAAAACAATGACAACATAATTTGTGACTGACACTTTTTGTCACAATATGCCACAAGTGGTTTTTTTTTCCTTTGAGGCAAGCTGAAATATACTATTAAGAAAGCAGTTACTTCAAAAGAGTTGTACCATGACATAAGGAGCATGCTGCTGAAAAGAACATGTGTAGAATTAATTTATGAAATTTACTCTCTATGTCTTGAGGCTCATTCTTTTACACTGTTTTTTCCTTATACTGTCTAACTTATTGGTATATTATTTTACATATTCATAACCATTTAGACATTAGGTCCTTTTTATTAACTATTTAATGATCTATAAGTTTTTTATAACTACTTAAGCTTCCTCTTGTATTATACATAGCATATGTGTGTACATAGATAGCATTTCTCTTAAACATGTAACATGTCCAGTAACTTAACTATGCGCAAATCTTAAACTTCTGAAACAATACATATTAACTATGGTTAGCTGTGATTGCAGCTAAGATCTGAGAATTTTCCTTTCTCTGGTTTGCCTGTTGCTTGTGGGCATCTGCATTTACCATTGATTTGATCAGAGGTCCCTTATCACTGCTGGTAATACACACGAAACAATGCATTCCCTCTGCCCCAATTTTTATAAACTATAATGAACTGTTTATTTCAAAACACGTGTTTACTAAAGGTACCTTTAATTTTTAAAAAACCAAACTTTAAAAACTTTAAAAAACCAAACTTTAAAAAACCAAAACCATACTTCATTAAGGCAAGAAGTCCTTTATGCTATAAAATAGTATAATGGGCTTATTGTATATAGCATGCTATACATATATAGCATGTATAGTCTACAAATAATATATCATTTATTCAGCAGGCCCACTGTTCATAACTTTTTTATTTCACATTGAAGAAATAAACACATGTTCCACAAAGCAGCTCATGACATAGAAGCCGGTTTACTGCCCAGTGCAGGAGAAATTATGGAGACACTAATTGTTTAAGAGCATACAGACAATACCCAATGACATGGGTATTGTCTGTATACTCACCACTACCAGTGTTTCCCAGAGCTCAGTTCTAGGCTTGATCATATTCAACATCTTTACTGATGGTCTGGATGTGGGGATTGAGGGCACCCTCAGTCAGTTTGCAGATGACACCAAGCTGGGCAGGAGTGTTGATCTGCTCAGGGAAGGCTCTGCAGAGAGACTTGATCAGACAGACTTGATCAATGGGCCAAGGACAAACTGCATGAGGTGCAAAAAGGCGAAGTGCTGGGTTCTGCCCTTGGGTTACAACAACCCCATGCAGCACTACAGGCTGGGGGCAGAGTCACTCGAGAGCTGTTCAGGAGAAAGGGACCTGGGGGTGCTGGTTGACAGCCAGATTTAAATGAGCCAGCAGTGTGCCCAGGTAATGATGAAGGCCAACAGCATCCTGGCCAGTATCCCAGCAGGATACTGCGGCCAGCAGGACCAGGGCAGTGCTTGTCCCCCTGTACCTGGTCGTCATGAGGCCACAGCTTACATGCTGTCTTTACTTCTGGGCCTCTGGCTTCAAAAAGGACACTGAAATGCTGGACTGCTGGAATGTGTCCAGAAAAGGGCAACAAGGAAAGGATTAGAAAACATGTCTGAGGAGGAATGGCTACTTAGTTGTGAAAAAAGGAGGCTCAGGTGACCTTATCACTCTCTACAGCTCTCTGAAAGGAGGGTGCAGTGAGGTGAGGACCAATCTCTCCTGTGTCTCCAGTCTCTGCTCTGACTGCAGTGAGAGGACAAGAGGAAATGGTCTTAAAATGAGTGAGGGGAGACTCAGATTAATTATTATAAAAGAAATTTTCACTGTTAGCTGTCAGGTACTGGAACAGGTTTCCCAGGGAAGTGGTGGAGACTCCATAGCTGGACATGTCTACGAGGTGCCTTAAATCTGGTGCTGGGTGATGTGGCTGAGTGGTTTAGGGGCTACAGTGGTAGCGCCAGGTGGATGGCTGGACTGGATGACCTTAAAGGTCTCTTCCAAGTTTGATCATTCTGCGATCCTATGACATAGCTGAAATGGACAAGCCAGTCAGTCTCTCCTACTTTTGTATTTTAGCTAAAAAAACTGATTTTAAAAGCTCAGACTCATTTACTTCTCATTTATGTATTGTATCAGTTAAATATATTGGTTTTCTTATAGTTGTCAGAACACAACTGAAAGGCAATTTTCTGGCAGAATTCTCTTCTCCTAGACCAGGCAACTAAACATAGCCAGACAACAGTACTCCTTCCTTCCTCAGCCTCAAGAATGTTATAGATTAACTTTGTTCCAAGTAACACTCCTATTAATCAGCATTTAAGTTCCGTTTATTAGAAAGTATGTTACCTTATTAACTTTTTCTGCACTGCTTCCTACAACTACAGAACAACCACAGGTCTGCAGGTGTGAACTAATTGCACTGCAAGTAAAACCAGACATAGGTTAATACATTTAATCAGATTTTTTAAATGAAACAATTGTCACCTTCACAAGAAGAGAAGTGTTTCAATTATAAATATAGCCTACATGTCCATAACTATAGGACTTTAAACAGCAGCACATGTTACTGCTGAAATCCAAAAGTTCAATGGTTTCCTCAGTATTGGAAGCACATGAGATGGTGTATAAATAGATGGCACCAAGCACTACATATATGAATGCAGTTATGCAGGAGATACAATGAAATGTAACAGAACATCAATTAAAACCTATTAAATACACTATCTTACAGGAAGAGACCAAACTGCTCTCTAGTTCAACTATTTCCACTTAAAAATTAAAAACAGGGGTAAAAGAGAAATACACAACTCAACAATAAGCATGCTATATGCCATACCATTAAGGACTCTTATTTAGAGTTTATTCACAACCCAGGTTTTTTGCTATTTAAAAAAATGCAAGACTTTGACTTAAAGTCTTATAAAATTAGATGTAGGTATCAAAGAAAAACATGTATTTAATAGGATTTCTATTATCAAACAAATAATCCTGTGACAACAGAATCTACAGAGATGCAGCTATTAGCCCAGAACCATTATTTTAAAATGACAGAAACTTCATAACATTTTATTGACAAAAATCTCAAAAAGCCAAATATATGTCATTATTCCCCCTCTTATAAAGAAATCTATTCCAATCCATGTTCACATGCACATGCAGATAGATACATTTAGATGCATACACAAGTTTAAATCATTTTACAGCATAAATCAAAACTGAATTTCATACTTGAGGAGAAAGCCTTCATGGCAACTATCCCCAATGTCATCATCATTTAGCACTGTGTCACTTATCTGAAATGCAAGTAAATATAAACAAAAGTTAGACAAGAATCTGATCACCTTCCAATTAATTGATTTTCGCTTGATACATGGGAACTGTTTGGAAACTATTTAAGTTAACTTGTAAGGCTTCCCCAAAAAGCATAATCTTAAGAAGGCCTGTCTTCAGACAAAGCATTTTGAAAATGAGAAAGTCACTTGATTATTAAGTCTTCACCAGTCACAGGTCAGGTTTCTCCTAGTGTATTTTTTTTCTGTAAAAAATGTCCTGAATACTTTAGATTAGCGCATGTCATATCACTTCTTCCATGAGAACACTATAATGTGCTGAAACAGGTATCCACATCAAATCATTAATCTGCCCATTCATTTTGGTTTGCATCCAACTGCCTCTCCATTTGTACAATGACATCATCCTATGCAGTCAATTTTGCTAAGTGATGACCATAAAAAATACTGCTATGCATTACACCACTTAGGAGAACTTGTTGTGAGGCAACAGTAGTGTACGAGAATTTAGGAAAATGGGCATTTTCTCTGGCAAAGTGAGTACCAAAGTTGAGGTCCAAATCTATGTTTTATCCAGATGGAGAAAGTCACTTTTAAAAAATTCAGAATAAAAATAAAACAAGAACTTACATCTATTTCTTCTGGAACACTGTGTGATTTCATAGATGAAAGGAGTTCCATTACAGGAATGACTTCTCCTGTCAGCATTGGAATGATGCTCTGACCCTGAACAATAAATAAGATGCTTGAAGTAAAAGCACATTGGGTAGTGTTAGAAGTTACTACTAACATGAATTTGCAGTATTATATGCAAAACATCCCAACTTCCCACTGCTTGGAAGGGTGGTATGAGCAGAAATTGATGCATAGACTTCTTGGGCTTTGCTCATCAATAATTAAAAACTGGAAAAATGTATTTGGCTTCTCAACATCACACCTAAAATGTGTATCTGGGTCTTACGCTAATTTTCAGCATCAGTTTTGATTGGCCTAGACAACAAGTATTTGTTGTGAGATAATTTGATCATACTATGTTACATGCAATCACTGTTAAGCATTTTACATTCAAGTCTGATCTTGTAACAATGACTGGAAACCAAAACCAGCATATTACTCATTAACATACAAAAATGCTTTCCTAACTTATCTATCACAAGAAAAGGAAGCCACAGTCTCAGAGTTTCAGAAATCAAATTCTTTTCACAGTCTCATCCATTAAGTCTGCAAGCACATTTCAACATCACAGAGTCTGTATGTCTCCATAATTCTAAACCTAACCTAATGGAAAAACAACCTTGATAGGAGGCTGGCATGACTCTATGGAAGCTGCTACCTTTACAGAGCTTCAAGTTCAAGTTAATGAGCTTCCTTTTCTGAAAGGTAATATTCTTCACAAATTTCTACTTTATCTCTAAAGCAATGAAAGAGAATTTCCTTTAATTTGATCACAGCTGCCATCATCCTATCTTCAGAAACTTTGCCTAGTGTGCTTGTCACATTATTAGCCAGTCTAATGCATCCTCCCAGATCCCAAAAATAAGAAACAACACCAACTTCTACAGTCATAAGAGGCAGTCAAATGTCTTGCAATGGTGTGCCATATGCATCCACCAGATGGCCCTTACCTGATCCTCCATTCTTTCTGTGCCTTCCAAGACAATCTTCTGGAAATGTTCTTGCCTCTCCTGTGCAAGAGAAGCAGTTAAACATAAACACTCTGGCATTTGTTCATGTATGTATGCACACACCAGTCACGCAGTTTCTTCCCTGTGGAGTCAGGCTTCTTACATTCAAATTCTGATGTTCAACTACGTTTTTCTTTTACAGAGCTGACTTTAGGAGGAAGTGATGTCATGCAGCACAGATCAATGCTCCCTGCTCTGCCCTCCACTGCACATCTCCCATGTTTGGGCAGGAAAGGGAAGGGTTTGATGACAATGTCAAAACATTTTTGTCATTATAGATCAAGAAAATGCCAGATGATGAGATTATGGTGAAGAATTCCACTTTATATATGCATTTTTATTTTCAGATGGATATAGCACAGAGAGAGGATTCCTGACATAACAGGAGAAAAATAAGATCTTCAGAATAAGAAAAACTATTTGACTGGGGAGGGTGGGAAACAAAAGACTTTTTTTCCCCACCTCTTGAAGTACTTACAGGTCTTCAAAACATTGTTTTATAACCAAGTACAGGAGACACAAAACCTGAGAGCACACAAAACAATGTACAAGAGGCTGAACAAAGCTCTGAAAACAGGCTCATCAGCAGCTGAATAGCAAACTGCATTTAAAATGAACTTAAAATAGAATGAAGTTATTATTAATGAAGAGGATTTGGCATTAATCGCTGGAGCATCAATACAAGTCACAAAAAATAGTAGACGCTGGGAGAACTAATGATATCTTTTGCTAGATGCTGACAGGTTATTGCATTTTTATTGGTTAATCATTAGTTTCCTGTGACTGACCTACTCAGAGTTAATCACCTTCAAGCGTGAAAAGAGTTGGCAAGAGATTTTTTTGAGCAGATGAATAGGGAATAAGCTACAGTAGTTTGCCCTTAAACGGCAATAAAACTTTTTTAAGAAGCATCAGTGAAAAACAATACTGGAACAAGGCAGATTCCTTCAGGGCACCTCCACCCTTCAGTCACAGAAGAAAGACATCCTTGACAATCATTTTAAAAAACTCAGTCTTCTTGAAGAAAAGACTGAACAAATGGTGTAAGCCACTTCTTTTCAAAAATATAACTGTAGAAAATTATTAGACAAACTTACAAAGCATAAACTGGAGTAGGTGAATGGGGTTTTTAATTAATTATTCTACAAATCATGCCTAAATTTTAATCTACATTTTCCAAGCAGTTTTCTCTTTTCTGAGTTAGACTGAAAAACTACAAATATATGCAGGGATCTGTGCTCTCTCAAAAAAAAAAAAAAAAAAAAGCTAATAAATTTCTATTTCAGAATTCAGAATTTATTGCTGTCTTAAAACAAAAGAAAAATTATCATTATCATTCTTGATGCTGCTTGAAGGTCACTTCTACTGTGAAAACCTATTGGTATGGACCAATATAAGAACTGAGAAAATGTATTACAGCTAAAAATGATGGATAATTCTTATTTGACCACTCTCATTAGAAGGCAGTGCAGCGGACACTAAATGAAAGAAGCAATGTAATCAGGAACATAAGATTCCATTCACTTACATTAAAACCACTAACATCTAACAGAGTTTTAAAAGACTAGATAAGGAATTATATACATGTATTTTTACTATTTTGAGAAAGAACTTTATGTACTATCCTTCCTCTAAAAAATAAACCCCAGAAACTATGAAAAGCCAGTGTTTCAGAAAGCACTAGCAGCCATAATCAGGCGATACAGCAAAAGGAAACACCACCATAAAAATAATATCAGCTTGTTATTTCTGTAATTAGTTCAGATAAGAGCACTCAAAGAGTAAGGTTAAAGTATGTTGACTACAGGCCTCAGAACAGAAGATACTAGACAAATATGCATCACCATATTCATTACAGCTGATGGGCATTCTACTGCTCTAGGACAGCTTGGACTCCATAGAGATGACAAAAATTTTAATTTTTACCATTAGACTGTTGTTTAGTTTAAAGAAAAATACATAAATGTTTCACTTTATAAGGAAATATCGATGATTTATCCAAAGGTCAGAGTTCCACCACCTAAGAAAAAATTAGCACGTCTTCATTTTTAAGTTTCGGGAGTAAAAATATTTGGACTGAAGCAGATGTGCTTTTGTACATCTCCTTTAGTTCTACAAAGCTCCTTTAGTTCTACAAAGTTTAAGTCCTGACAAACTGTTTGTTAACACCCTCTTTTTTTAAAATAAACATGTAACAGGAATGGGAAGATTAACTGCATCAGTTCCCTTTTCTGGACCTCAACGAGGAAAACAACGATTTGAAACACAGTAAATTTACAATTATACCTAGTGTAAATACACAAACTAACACAATCAAAAGCAACAATTTATATGAAATTTAGAGAGATAAAAACTGTACAGGAAACCTCTTTCAACTATACAGTCTTGCACAGGCAATACAGCATCACCAGGATAATCCCAGCTAAAAATCTCAGCCTTGAATTTGCTGACTTATAATCTGATAACCTTTAACCTTCAGAACTGTACAGAGACCAGCCTTTTCTGAGTTTGTGCCTCTGGACTCCACATAACAGACATCACAGCATCTCAATTTTTGCTACTGCACAAAGACAATCTAACAATTATTTAAGCAATGGACAAAAAACTTACCTTATGCATCCATATCCTTCCTTTCCTTATAATATGTGTTAACCTATCCACGCACACTCTGTGAAGGGGCAGGTAGAAACCAAGTTCACTTTGCGGAAGTATAATTGACAGTCCATATGTGCTTCTGTCTCCGTTCCAGTTCCCATCAAAGATTAATGACACAATGATTACTCTTTTTTCGGCCAAAACAAAGAACTTCACATCAATTGCACCACTTTCTGCATTCCGAAGTATTTCTCCATTCAGGGTGTGGTTAGCAAGAAAAGTTATTTCACCATCACTGAGAAGTACCTGTTCTGTCTTTGGAGCCCAAATGTGCCGCACTCGGGGGCCGAGAATATTGTCCCAGTAAGCAAAAGTGGCAGCTAATAATGGTGACTCGCCATTCAAAGAGATCTCTGTCTTAGCAACTGCAGGAGATGGTGGTGGACAAAGAGCTGACATGCCTGTTTCCTCTCTCTTGTCTAACGAAAATGCTTACATTACCTAAAAAAAAAAAGAAAAAAATTACAGGGGAAAAAAAGTTAGAGCAGCCATCATAATTATCTCATCATCTTTTTACATGGGCAGATAGCGTTAGGACTTGTTTTAAACCAAGACAGAAAATATTTAGAATAGATGTTAGGAAGTAATTCTTTAGTGTCATGGTGGCGATGCACTGGAAAAAGTTGCCCAGAGAAGTGGATGCCCACTCCCTGGCAGTGCTCAAGGCCAGGCTGGATGGAGCACTGAGCAACACTAGTGGGACGGCATGCCTGCCCAGAGCTGGAGGCATTGGAACTACATCCTATCTTTAAGGTACCTTCCAATCAAAGCCTTTCCACAATTCTTTTCTTTCCAAATGACACTTTCATAAAGCAATCTGGCTTCTTCGCCCGAGATTTCATCATAGACTTCATTTAGGAAGGAAGTTTGTATATATACAAATCTATGTTTCACATAAAAAAGTGGCATGCTTTACCATCATTAGTCAGACCTCAAATGCCCTTTACTCACTAGAGAAGTATGATGAACCTGCACAACCTACAGCTTGTGTACGAAAACTGACACAATAAATCTATCCTTTACACCATATGCAGGGTGTTATGATACAAGTGCTCAGCACCTTATAGAATATATTGACAGATAACTTCTTATCTTGTGTGGACACAATCCCTGAACATCTTCCCTAGCTGTTTCCACCAACTCTACAGCTTCGTCATTCTGATGAGGCTGCAGAAGCTAACAGGAAGTTCCCTAAAAGTTAGGCTAGAGTCACAGGAAGATATGAAATAAAAAAGGTTTGCCAACAAATTCAACCAAGGATAGAAAACTTTAACAGCTGGAACCCACCCATATTGAGGAAAACCTCTCATGAGCAGTTGGCAGCTTTCCTCTCCTTTCTGCCTGCAGCACTCCAGATGACAGCAGCAGAGAATCCCACCCGGGACCAACAGAGCAGGAACACACACCTCGCTACCACAGCTTAACTCGCCAGAGCTCTGTATCTGAAGTTCTTTTTTTATTTATCACCTCACAGCAGAAGCGTAAAACCTTTCGCTCCGGCTGCTTCTCAGGAGGCAGTCGGCGCCCCGCCCGAGCGGCAAACGGGAAGCCAAGGCCATCTGACTTGGCCATCTGACATCGTGACTTTACGGTTTTCAGGGAAGACACGGCGCCA
>NW_005054379.1:2855055-2858212 GCF_000277835.1 Geospiza fortis | reverse complement strand
GTCTCGCGTCTGGCGGATCACAGTGGAAGGAAACAGGCCCAGCCCAGTGCAGTTTGTGGAGGAAGCCAAAAGGCGAAGCTGCATTGTGCTGGGAGCAACCGGCACAATTTATGGAGGGACTTTTAGGCCTAAAAGAGAAAGCTGGTAATGACAGATTTGGGTTGGTATCCCAAAGATAGAGCAGGGCGGATGGTGAAGGTGAGCGGGTTTGGTGTAGTGTTGCAGGTACGTGGTGAGTGCCTGTAATCATCTTACTCAATTAGCAGTCCTGTCCGGGGGCCTGTGGGAAGGCCGAAGAGGAACTCGTCATTAGGAATTGTAATGACAGGACAAGGAGAAATGGGTACAAATTGAAAGAGAGGAAATTTAGATTAGATATTGGGAAGAAATGCTTTACTGTGAGGGTGGTGAGACACAGGAACAAGTTGCCCAGAGAACCTGTGGATGCCACATCCCTGGCAACGTTTAAAGCCAGATTGGATAAGGCCTTGAGCAACTGGTGCAGTGTGAGGTGTCCCTGGATGTGTGTGTGGGGGGTGGAACTTGATGGTCCCTTCCAACCCCTTAGTATTCTATGTTTCTATGATTGAAATAAACACAGACACATATTCGAGGCATTTATTTATTTACAGCCTAGAAAATAGGAGTATCCTGAAGTACCCTGAGGTTGCATTGGGAAGTACCCTGGGGACTTGGCTCTTTGGCAGCTTGAACAGGCCCATGCAGGAAGTTTTAATAGGATGCAAGAGACCTGAAGTGGGATTTTTTTTTTTATTCATACGCTCCAGCTTTAATCACCAAAACCACTCACCTCAAAATTCATAGAATCATTAGGGTTGGAAGGGAGCTCTGGAGATGATCCTATCCAATCTCCCTGCTCAGGCAGGATCATCTAGAGCACATTACACAGGAAGGTGTCCTGGTCGGTCTCTTGAATGTCACCAGAGACACTCCATGACCTCCCTGGGAAGCCTGTAAAAATCCCTTTAATGATAGACTATTGAATAGCATCACATTGAAAAATGTAGTCTTCAGCCAGCTAAAATTTGCCTTTTAGATTACTTTAATTAATGATTTTAAAAACATGCTGAACATGAAATTACTTACGTCTACCTGTTAGATTGTAATTTTAATTTCTGAGAAGCAAAGCTCCAATAAAAGTAAAAAAAAAAAAAAAAGGCAAAATTTTTGTAATCATTATAGAAAAGCTTGGAGGAATAATGGAATTAAACTAATTTGAAAAGTTACTGCTATTTAATTTGTTTAATACAAAGATTGGATGTCAAACTGGGGCATTTCACTACTCACCTCTTGTCTAAATGGTAATCTATGCAGTTCATAAAAAAAGGGTCTGTGTCTTTAGTGTAAATTGATTATCATGCAGTTGTAGACACCAAGCTGTACAGTAAAAAAAATGCAACTGATATTAAATCAGTAATGATACTGAATAAGTGGACTTCAGAAATGAAGCTGTAAGGGTTGTCATCATTTTGTAACTGGATTATCATGTAGTATTCCTGTATCACTTAGTATTGCTGTATCAGTTATCCCATTATAAACTGCCTTGTGAATTCTACATTTAAAGTCAAATCATCATGTTCTACCCAAAGGAACATAATTATGAATTACAAGTCCTTTATTTTTCTCTCAAAGTTATAGATCTGTAAGTGCTGTGGTGATAGTGTTGGCAGTGTGAAATTTCTGTATATCATAGTACTGTGGTTGTTGTCTTTTTCTTTTCCTTCACTGTTGAATGCTTTCTTCTCATGGAAAAGACAGTAAGTCTCATTGCATATAATCTGAAGAGACTTAACAATATTTCTGCAGGTGCCTTTTGTGGACACATCAGGTAAGTGACAGGCTGCAGTGCAAGCAGTTGTTTTTTCCCTGACAGAAAATACATGTGGCTATGAAACCTAATGCTGCACATTTACACAGAAATTAGAGAGTATGCCACACCGAGAAGATGAAAACAAGCTCAGGCACCGAGCTCAAGTGAAAACACATTAGAATTTTATTTTTGTTTTTAGTATGGCAAGCTGAGTCATCATCATGACTTAATGCTTTAGAATAAGGGAGAATAAGGGATTTCACAGGCAAAAAGGGAAAGAAATAAAATATAGTGGAATTCAGTTGCTCAGCCTGGTGGAGTAAGGTCAGAGAAACGTGGTGCTTCCTAGCTGCCCTGCTTCAGTGAAACCATGCATACACTCAGCCAGTGCAGGCTTGCATCACTTCATAAAACTGATGTTGAAGAAATCTAATTTTACTGTAATGAAATTCTTTTTCAGCCAGAGCAGATTGGCAAAAAATTTATGTCCAAGGTAGCAGAGAGCAAATGGGAACACTTGGTTGAGGCTTCAAGAAGCAGGGGCACTCAGTGCTAGTACAGGTATCAGCGCCGAGATTACATTTTATATACATATAAGCATCTTGAAGGCAGATTTTTGAGAAAACAAAGCTTGCACTGCCCTATCCCCAGCAATTCATTCTTATAAGAGGTAAATGATGGGCTTTTCCTCAGTACTTCTGGTTTATGGTTTAAGGCAGTTTTGCATCTGTGTTAAAACCATTGAAGTGTGCTTGCACTCTCGGTGCATGTTCATTGAGTCTCTTGTTGCTAGTTTTAGCATATTCTAAGAACCACTGGTTTTGGTAAGTACTAGGACCCATGCAAATTTGAGCTTGACATAAATATAAATTGATTACACAGTACTTCCGGTATTGATTCTAGCTGCCCCTCACCAGTTGTTTGTATCTGAGTGGTGCTATCCCAGACTGCTGTCATTATGTTAGTACTTCACTGATCACAGAATGGGTCAGATTGGAAGGGCCTTCAGAGGGTCACCTGGTTCAACCTCCCTGTTCAAGCAGGGTTGTCCCAAAGCGCATGGCACAGGATTGTGTCCAGATGGTTCCTGAATATCTCCAGTGAGGGAGAATCCACAACCTCTGGACAACCTGTTCCAGTGCAATCACTAAATGCACAGGCATGACAGTGAAGGGACCAATTAGTTACAGAAAACAGCTTGAAATTACAGAGCCACTCAGTTAACAATTTTCAAACAGAATTTAAGGATACAGAATTTTGAAGTGCTGAGGTATTTCATTTTAAGAGAATTCCCTCTTCCCCTCCCCATGATTGTTACACACATGG